>NC_133661.1:206932814-207232814 GCF_037893015.1 Macrotis lagotis | reverse complement strand
ATGACTCATTTTCCTTAGTCCAAATCTGGCCTCAAATACTTACCACCAGTGTGACCCCCGGGCAAGTCACTTAATCCCATTGGCCTCAGTTCCTCATCTGGAAGTGACCAACTACTCTACTATCTTTGCCAAGAAAATAGGATCCTCCAAATAGGATCATGAAGAGTCAGAACTTAACATCAATACATCATTGTGGAAACAACTGAGTTTAGCATCTTTTTAGCAAGAATTCCCTCAGTTAGAATGTTTTTTAAAGCATGTGTTTTGGGATGAGGAGGCCGAGGCGGGCGGCGGCTGGGAGGAGCGGCGGCGGCGGCCCGGGCCCGGTCGCGCTGCCCCGCCCCGCTGGGCCCGGCCGGAAGCGCGCCCCCGCCCCCGCTGGCCGCGGCCGGAAGCGCGCCCCCGCGCCCCGAACTGCCGCGGAGCCGCGCCGGCGCCGGGCCCACGCGCGCGCGCGCGCGCTGCGGAGAGCTGTCCCTTAAATAACCCTGCCCTGGAAGCCGGACCAGTGGTGACCTCAAAACAGAAGGTTGAAGTGGTCTGTGGTGTCCCAACCCAGGTGGTCTGCACAGCTTTCAAGCAGTCACATCCTTGTGGCGGTGACCCAGTATGGAAAAATGGGTACCTTGGTCTCTCTGGAGCCCAGTTCAGTGGCCAATGATACCTGCAAGCCTGCAATCACTACAAGAGTGCTTTTTGGGCAAGAGGAGCCCCTTATTCACGGCTTTGCAAAGAACCTAGTGACCTTTGTGTCTCAAGAAGCCGGAAACAAACCTATTCTCCTGGCTTTGGTCCTGAAGGACAAAAGTTGTGGAAGGGGTGAAAGAAGTGATTCGGAGTTGCCGGGGGTGGTGAAACAAGGCCCTGCCTGCCATCTGGATATTCCAGGGGAAAGCTCTTGAATCAAGAAACCATAATCCTTCTTCTGAAGGAACTTTTCATTTTCTTAAGGTTTATAGCCCATGCAGCTGAGAAAGAACTGTTATCACATCTCCAGACAAACTTAGTTTTGTTTTGATACTAATATTGAGGGTGGGGAAATTTGTGAATGGTTTTCCATTGAGATCCACAGAATGGCATGCATTTGAAATTTGTAGCAGGGACTCATCCTGCTGGATGGGATTCCTTGTGTTCTGTGTATAGCCTCAGTTGCAGGAGGAATCTTCAGGCTTGTAGTAGTTAAGCTCATTTTACTTAATTTATCACCTTTTTTGATATAGTAAATTTCAATTGTACAAGCCCCTTTTGACTCTTACATTCCATAACTATGAATGTAATTAAGAGAACTCTAGATGTACAAAAACTTCTTTGATAAGGAAGAATAGATATGTGACTCATATTGTTCACATAAATATTGGAAATTAGTCGTGACATTACACACACACACAAAAAAAAAAGCATGTGTTTTTCCCTAGACTGATCAACCTTTGCATTGCTCAGCAATAGTGATCATGTACTATCCCAGGCTCCATCTCCAACAACTCAAAAAACTAATTTGAGTACACTTTTCATTTCTCTTACCACCATTTACATTTAGCACCACTTGACCTGGGCACACATGAAAAAATGATGAGTTATAACTCTGCTCTTCTTTCTATCCTTCCCCAAATAAAAAATCCTTCATTTATAATATGATTTTCCCTCTGATTTTCAGAGTCAATTATGAACTATTTTTTACATACCCCATAGGTAAATGACAGTGTAAATCCTAATGAAAAATTTTAAAGATTGCATACTTTGGATTTGGGTTTTTCACTTTGTACATCTGAATTTTTGCTTCTTGAATTTTATCTTTATTATCTATTCCAAATTACAGATCCTCCAAGAGAGTTTGATTTCAAATGTTTATGGGTTTTTACATGCCAGAAAATGTTATTGTTTTACTTTTTAAAAAATTAGATATAAAATTTTGACAATTAAATTTAAATTTATTTGGTAAAAAGTTTGAATGATCATGACCATTCTCAAGTTATTTTAATTTTTTTATTCTTTTTAAATTTTAGAAGTTTCATTTATTTTGAGTTTTACAGTTTTTTCCCCCCAATCCCGTCTCCCCCCACCCACCCCCTACAGAAAGCAGTTTTCTAGTCTTTACATCATTCCCATAGTATGGATTGATCTAAGTTGAATGTGATGAAAGAGAAATCATATCCTTAAGGAAGAAACATATAGTATGAGATATAGCAGAATTACATAATAAGACTTTTTTTTAATTAAAGGTAATAGTCCTTGGTCTTTGTTCAAATTCCACATTCTCTGTCACAGAGCCCCAAAATTTGCCTGATTGTTGCCCTGTTGGTATGAGCAAGTCCATTAAAGTTGATTATCACTCCCATGTTGCTGTTAGGGTGTATAATGTTCTTCTGGTTCTGCTCACCTCACTCAGAACCTGGAAGGATTTGTATTTCAACTTTTTAAAAAGTTACGGTTCTTATGTCCAAAGGACAATAAAATATCTTAATTCCCTTGTCCTAGGAATAACACTATAAGGTCTGTATCTCAAAGAGATCAAAGGAAAGGAGAAAGGACCTACAAATCAAAGATTATTTATAGCAACTTTTTTGTGGTGTCAAAGAATTAGAAACTAAAGGGATGTCCATCAATTGCACAATGTTTAAAGAAGTTATCAGCTAATACCTAATCACCATTTCCCTTCTATGATTTGTACACACACACACACAGACACACAGATACAGACACAGACACACAGCCACAGATAGACAGACAGACAGACACACACACACACACACACACACACACACCCCAAACTGTTTGTACCTGATCACCACCTGTCTGTGTTGTGAATCTGGCCATTATTATCAACAGTTGGGTAACAAAATTCAGCTAAATGTTTATATTTCTCTATTTTGCTAGTCTCTTTAGTCACTGACCTTTTTTTTCCAGTGATAAAGTGTACACTTCCACCCTTTTGTTTCAGTCCAGAATCTTCTCAAAGTAATGTTTTCTGAGTCCTCTGAAAGAGGGTCAATGGGAATAATTTCACAACCAACTTCTGAAAGTGCCTGCTCCATTTAATTATTTTTCACTTTCCTGGCTTTCCAGCATAAATTTTGTTTTTTGTGTCTATTTGCCATCTCCACACACACACACAAAAAAATGTTTAAGCAGGAAAAAGTCTTGGCTAATTTGAATGATTCTACCAGAGATTCTCTAGATGTCTCTAGAGAAATTATTGAAGTTTAAGAAATAATTTGGATTCTTTGTCATGTTTATCATACTCAACCATTGGGAGAACTTCCTTAAGTAGGACAATGATGCCTGGAGAAAGTAGACTTTAGGAATTGGAGTTACCTTGTCCCAGGCTAGTATCAGTAATGGAGACCTTTACTTGGGCTAATTTTTATGAGAAGCTTTAGGGGGGCAAAAGAGACTTTGACACCCAGGTTCCTTGTCTAGCATTGTGTTTAAACTGACACACAGAAGGATAAATGTGCCTCCTATTAAAAAATGGCAAACTCTGAAATAGAACCTTTGGCTATCCTGAGACAGTCTCTGATGAAGACATAGGACTTCTTGCCCAGGCTAAGCCCTCTGCTTGTGTTCTTGCTTCCACATACAGCAGAAGCTTGTGAACACAACCACTCTTTTTTTCTTTCATCTTCAGTTTCTGCTTACCCACTGGCTCTTTCTGCACTATCCACGAACATGCCCAGGTCTCCATCATGCTTATAAAAAAAATCACTTGGCACTATCATCTCCTCAAAGTATTATCTAACCTTTTCCCCCTCTTCATAGCCAAACTCCTAGATAATGTTGTCCACCCTCTTTACCTTGGTCTTCTCACCTCCTATTCCCTTCTTGATCCCTTACATTCTGGTATTCAACCCAGAGGTGGGATTCAAATAAATTAACAACCAGTTTGCCAAACTCAACATAAAATTAGGTAGAGTCAGTGGAACTACCAAACCAGTCCTAACTGGCTGAATCCTACCATTATTCCAACCCCAAACACATAATTTAAACTGTTTTTCTCCAAGGAACCCAAAGATCCCAATTGCTAAATTCAATGGCTTTCTCAGGACTCTTTCTATTTGAATTCTCTGCATATTTTGCCACTGTCTACCACCACCTCCTCCTCCTCCTGGACACTCCCTCCACTCTTGACTTATAGAACATTTCTTTCTCTAATTTGTCTCTATTCCCTTCCATACTTTTACTAAATCATCTGCTGCTGCCCAATAAGGCTGGAACATCTCCCAAGACTATCTTTTTTTCCCCTAGACTCTCTCCTTTGGTGATCTCAATTCCCATTGATTCAAGGATCATTTCTATTGTAGTAGGCTTCTATCTCTATCCTGCTCTCTCTTTTGAACTCCAACTTCATGTTCATCTTCATCTGGGTGTCCTATAAGCATCTCAAATTCAACATTATCCAAAAAAAACAAAACAAAAAACCCTTCCCTTCCCCAAACCGGAGGCAGATCTCACATCTCTGCAAGGAAGTGGATTAGGAGTTTCTTCTCCTATTTCATCTTTTCTGTGCCATGTTTATTCTTTAAAATTTTGTAACATTCACTTTTGATTTGTGTGTCTAGTTTTTCTTCCCCTTTCCTATTGTAGGAATAGGGTACATTGTTTTTGTAGCTCTTCTGTCAGTTTGAGTAGATCTTTCCATACTTTTCTATATTCAATAGATTTGTCATTTCTTACATCATAATATTCCATTACATTCTTGTACCATAATTTGTTTAGACATTGCTCAATCTATGGGCATCTACTTAGTTTCCAATTCTTTGCTATTACAAAAAAAGTGCTAATATAAATATTTTAGGAGACTGCTAGGATTGTAGACAGAGTTCTAGAACTATAGTCAAAAAGGCCTGAGTTAAAATCCATCTCAGACTAGCTGTGTTATCTTGAACAAGTCCTTTTAATCTCTGTCTTAATCCACTGGAGAAGGAAGGAGCAAACCACTCAAGTATCTTTGCCAAGAAAATCCCACAAAGACTCAGAAACAATGAACAATATGAATATTTTGTTGTACAAGAAAACTTCTTAACAATAACCTCCTTGAGGTATAAGCCCAGTAATGGAATCTATGGATCAAAGGGATAAACATATTAGCCACTTAATTCCAAATTGCTTTCCAAAATAGTTAAAATAATACTCAGTTCTACCAACAATGTACTACCAGTGTGTACATAATATCTCCAATATTAACTGTCTTTTGTCATCTGCCAATTTGCAGAGTACAAGGTGAAACAGCAGGTCTATTTGGTTTGTATTTCTCTTATTAGTGTTTTGGGGTATTTTTTCATGTTTAGGGTAATAGTTTTCAATTCTTTTGAGAACTGTTTGATCATATTTTTAATAATTTATTAGGAAATAGTTTCTAAAAATAAATTTTGTTAATGTCTACCATAAATATTGAGATAGCAAGGTTTTTCTCTAGTTACTTTTCAATTTCCGTTTTATAGGATCTTGGAGATGATCTACTATGATGTCCTAATTTTATGGATGAGGAAAATGAGGACCAAAGGTGTTATTCTACTTGATCAAGGTCATACATAATTGATGGTACAGCCATAGACTTAAAGCTTTATCCATTGTATCAGTATTTTATATTCTGGAATGCATTTATTTTACTTTCATTTTCATTCTAATTGTATTAAGATAAACTAATTATGAAATAATGTAATTTTTCAGTTCCTAATTTAGGATTCCAATCACTAATTTTTTTGAGGCAATGGGAATTAAGTGATTTGCCCTGTGTCACACAGCCAGTAAGTGTCTTAACTTAAATTTGAACTCAGGTCCTCTTTGCCTCCAGGACTGATGCTCTACCATACCATCTCCCTGCCCCCACACAGTATAACTCAAATAATTTCTTCTAAAAGTCAATTAGAAACAGTTTCTGAAAAATATGCATATAATGAGGTATAGGTGGATGTGCAAATTATTCCAGTTTACTGAGCTGATGCAACCTCTTCACATGGAGAAGCTAGGGAACTTGCTTCCAGGAGAATTATGATGATACATTAGGGAATGCATTGAAGAAACTGTGAAGTATGCATTGTCATTCTGTAACTAGTGCCGGCTGACTAACAATGTAATTGAAAGAAACCTTTTTCAACTTGCTGTTTAGCCAAAATTGTTGGTGTCTCAAAAAAGACAGCATAAGCCATCTGAGAAATTAGCTTCCATTCTTAAACTTTCTCATCATTTCTAGGTAAAGGAAGTAGAGCCTTAAGAACTATTAAGTTGAAATGGTCATCAAGTGGTTGTATCACATATATAACCTATATCAGATTGCTTGCTGGGGACTTGAGGGGAAGGAAGGAGGTAAAAAAATATGGAACTCAAAAATTTACAAAAAGATAAATGTTGAAAACTTTCTTTAAATGTAATTGGAAAAAATAGAATTCAAAAAGATTTAAAAAACAGTCAGATCAGCATCTTGGAATTCCAGAATCTGATAAAATTGGCAGTACACCTAGAACCAGGGTAGAATCAATGCCTTAAATAATAGAGAGTTCTTCATGGTGACCTTTGGGACTCCTCAGAAGTATCTATCTGGAGTGATGCCAACTTTGGACATAAATTTGGTGAGTGGTGTTTAAAAAGTTCAAGAGATATAATTTCTGGATAATTTAATCATTTTATTAATAATACTAGTATTTTAATAAAAAAGTTGGTCGTTTGACAATTTCTCTCTCTTAGACCAAAGATAATCATGGGGATGGGTTCACAGCTTATATGCCCATTAGAAGAGTAGTGTTCCCGAGGGTGGAATCAACTGATTGGTTAGCAATTAATGAAATAATGAATATTACAATGAGGGGCTGAAGCTATTCAAATGAACTTTGGTTATTTCTTTTACTTTTAAGCCCCCCCCTCCCAATCTTGGACAATCTATTAAGAATTTATCCCACCCAAATCTAAGCAGAGTACGATGGCTTCCAAGGTAGGGTCTGAACAAGAAAGTTAATCCAATCTCATTATCAGTAATATCTTTCAAGGGACTGAAAATTTGAAATCAGGACTTTAGAAAAAGGGAAAACTCTGGGTATCTCCAAATCATTGGTTATTAATATTCATTTTTCTCCAGTGCTGTGTAAACTTTGAGCTTAATGATGATGTTTGTCCTTCATTCTCAAAGAAGACCTTAACATCAGGGAATGGATTTGAGCAATGGGATTTCTGTGCTAAGACATCAGTTTCTCTTTCTGCTCTGGAGCCATATGGATCAAGGGGCCACATATGGATCAGGACTGGAAATGGTCCTAGATACAAGGCAATCAGGGTTAAGTGATTTGTCCAAGGTCACTCAGCTAGTTAAGTGTCTGAAGCCAATTTGAACTAAGATTCTCCTAATTTCAAGACCAATGCTTTACCCACTCTGCTATCTAGTTTTGAGTTTACTACTCTAGAGACAGAGATGGCAAAGGGCAATGTATACTAGTGATATTGGGTAAAATGTTTGTACATTTATTTGTTCTTATCATATTTTCCAGTTAAAAATCCTTTTGTAAAAGTTACATGATATTAAATGGATAAAAGGAATTGGGGTACTAGGCACAGGTCCTTTATAATGAAAGGAACTCAGTAGGTAAGTATTTGAGTCAATAGAATTAGAGAAGAGACAATTCCCCCACAAACCCTTCAAAGAATCCTAGAACTCTGACCAGGAGAGAATAAACTAGAATGTACTTTCAAAGGATCATCTTCTTTAAGAAATCAAACAGGAAAAAGAGTAATGCTACTGAAGGTGGTTTCCATAGAATTATATAACTAAAGAAAAGAATAGAATCCCCGAAGATATTATTTGAATAGAGAAGCTGTGCAACAAAAATAAGATTCTGAGATTATTTTTCTTGTTCAGCCATTTATCCTCCTGAAATCTCCTTCAGTTCTGTTCTCTTTTTGTTTGGCTCTTTGCTCTCTGCACCCAGAAAATCTGCTTAGATTATTTCCTGAGCTACTTACAGTTAGTCAAGGCACGAGGATGTGGTCATTCTAAGTGCCTCCTGCTCACGTTCCTTTCTCAGAATGAAATATCAAACCACCCCCAACTCTTAGTGTTTTGGTTGGGGTTAATTTTTTTCCTTTTCACCTCCTCTGATAATCTCCATTTATTTTTGGTTGTTGTTGTAACCCAGAATGATTTGGGGGGTGGGCTGGAGTGGTAGCACAGTGGATAGAGCACTGGTCATAGGGTAGAACACAACTGAACAATAACACCATTTATTGAGCAGCAAGATAGGCTTGGAATCAGGGAGACATATCCCTGAGTTCAATTCCAGCTGCAGACACTTACTAGATTTGTGACCCTGAGCGAGTCCCTTCACCCTGTTTGCCTCAGTTTCCTCATCTGTAGAATGATTTGGAGAAGGAAATAACAAAAGCACTCTCCAGGATCTCTGCCAAGAAAGGCCCAAATGGAGTCACAAAGAGTTGGACATAACTGAAAAATGACTGAACAGACTGTTATAGATCATCAGAAACAGACAAAAATGAAACCATTAGAGGAAATAGAAAATGTGCATACAAATTCCTTGGTATGAGAAATTCTCTGGTGATTGCCTGAGGGCACACAGTTACTGTGTATCAGAGACAGTACTTGAACTCACTTTTTCAGTTTCAATGCTAATTCTCCATCCACTATTCCATATTACTTCTCTAACCAAAGTTACAAAGCCTGGAAGTGGAGGAATTGGGACAATGTCTGCACTGAGTCTCTTGACTCTCAAACCAGTGATCTTTTCACTAGAATAAAGCTGTTACCCCATATCTAAAATTCTTTCCATCCTCATATCTGTCTCTGGGCATCCCTGGATTCCTTCTAGGCTAGTTAAAATCTTACCTTCTACAGGAAGGTCTTTCCCCAATCCCTCTTAATATGCCTTTCCCTCTTTCAATTATTTCCTAATTATCTTACATATAACTTGTTTTATAGATTTTTTTTGCACGTTGTATCTTCTTTTACATTGTAAGTTCCTTGAAGGCAGGCATTCTCTTTTGCTTCTTTTGTATCCCTAGTGCTTAGCATAATATCCAACTTATCATAGTTATTTAATAAATGTTTAATGATTGAGTTGTTTGCATGTTGTCTTCTCCATTAGACTGACATCAAGTGTAGATGCTGTTTTTTGCCTTTCTTTGTAAAGGGTTAGCACAGTGCCTAGAATATAGGAGTTTCTTAATAAATATTTTTCGACTGACAGATTTAACTGCAAATCAAATGGCCCCTGTCATAAAGTTGATTATCTACAGCTAATGTTCATCTCTCAGTCACTAACACTGGTTTTAGAATTTAAGCTCATTTTTCTCCAGTACGGAAGAATAAGAAGACTTAATTTTCCCAAGCTTGTTTCCCACAATGAAAGAGATGCCTCAAAAAAAAAAAATCATCTCTGCCTACTATTCTTTTTTAAATGCTTCAAGCTTCTAAAGTCTTCCATTTCTTTATATCCTTTATTTTCACCTGTTCTCTATAAAGTTTTCCATTTCTTTATATTCTTTATTCTCAGTTGTTCTCTAAAAATTTTCATTTCTTCATATCCTTTATTCTCTTTCTCTCTAAAGTCTTTCATTTCTTCATATCTTTTATTTTTCACTTGTTCTCTCTATTCATTTTTCTACTTCATTCAACTCTTCTTTCATCTTCTCTAATTTTCATTCCACTAGACTCTCCTGGTCACAGCTACTACAGAAAATTTAATGGATCAGTGTCAACATGGAGTGAAGCATCTAGTGGAATTCTATTTAACATATTTATTAATAACTTTAAAGTTAGAAACAATAGGTAACATATTGAATGAGAAAATGTAACTATAGCATTTTATGAAATGGCAAGTTAGATGGATAAGATCTGATAGAGGCAGGGCAGTTGAGAAATAGGCCTAGAACTGGAGCACTGCCCATAGGAAACATTACAGTAGAGATTCATAAGAGAAATAAGTACAGAAAGGAGGGCTGAGATGATTGTCAGTTTTACCCATGTGTGCAGTTTGATTAAATTCTTACCTCTGCCCAGTATTATTTCCTGGGTGTTGCCCTGTGCTATATCTGAAATGCATAATAACAGTAACTTTATAGGGTTTTATATTGCATGCTATAAAATAATTTGGTATTTTATTGGTGGTTGAATCTTATAATTCAGGGAATTTTAAAAACTCAATATTCAATAAAGTAATGTTAGCTTTTCTTAACTACCTCTAAAGTCTTTTATCTCTCTCCCATAGGAGCAGAGTCAAACTGTTCCCTCAGAGGGATTACTGGTATCCTTATTGATAAACAGGAAATCTTTAGTTACAGAAAAATTACTTCTGTTTCCTACTTGCTCAATCTGTAAACTAAAAAGTGGCATACAGTAGTCTAGTCAGAGGGACTCCATCCTTATTTGAGGTACAAATTAAAGGTATTACAATATTTGTCCTTCATTCTTGAAGACCACCATGACAAACATGAATTGAATTTGAGTGAGGGGGTGCTAGGCTAAGTCACCAGCCTCACTTTCTCCTCCAGAGTCCAGTGGACTCTCTCCAGGGACCAGTGGCCAGATAAGAGTCAATATAATTGGAGATGGCCTTGGATGTGAGGCAATCAGGGTTAAGTGACTTGTCCAGGGTCACACAGCTAATTAGTGTCAAGTATCTGAGATCATGTTAGAACTCCTGTCCTCTTAACTGCAAGGTCAGTGCTCTATCCACTATGCCACCTAGCTGCCCATAGACTAAGGCATGACTGTCAATAGACTGAGGGGGAAAAAAATAGTTGGTTTTCACCTTTTTTTCTTGTGCCCCCAAGTCACAAAGGAAGACTGACCTCTCTGGCTTTTGATTTCCTCTTTTATAAAATAAGGGAACTAGACCAGATAAATTCTTGCCCAATCCTAAATTAGGGGTATGAGTTCAAGATCTCTGGAATAGGTCTTCTCAGACCACCTGCTCTGCTTATAGACACACATACACACACAGGGTCATCAATCAGAGTAGTAATCCCTTTTGATAAAGAGGTCTGTCATCTCTGCAACTGACCACTTGTCACCATAAATTAGGGAAGTCCAAGAGTACAGGGAATAGCAGCTCTCCCCCCCGCCCCCGGCAAAAAAAAACCACCAGTCCTTCTTCTACAGCTATAAGCCAAATAAGCATTCCTTGTGGCAACTGTCTCTCCAGGTGCTACAGTCTCCACTTCCATTGCTATTCAAAATAAAATAAAAATGGAAATCAGTTTTCTAGGCCAAGGTACTTGGTATTGCCAAATAATTCAGGATCATAAACTAATATAGTTTAATGGAATTGATACTAAAGGCCATTGTTCTTCTGCAGTTCCCTAAAGACCATGAGATTTTTCCATGAACCCTTTCATTTGTTATATCTCACTGTTAGACTGAATTCTTTGAGAACAAGAACTATCTTACTTTTCTATTACTGTCTGGAGCACAAAGCACTCAGTGCTTTGCCCATTAGTAAGTGTTTAATAAATTTTTTCCCATTCATTCCTAAAATTTCAAATTTCCTTTATCGAAAAGAGACTATATTTTGACCTTTCATAACTCACCTCTGTAACCTTTCCTAGTTCACAGAATAGAAGTCAGAGAGGCCATTGTGTCTGATAATCTTCCCAAGAAACACATGTCCCTCTAGCTAAGCCTACAATAGAGTTCCCAGGTTGACTCCAAAGGGAGTCAGCAATTTTCTAGTGCCAAAGTTTGTGTTGTAATTTCACTAACATAGAATGATTAGGGCTGAAGTCTGCATCCCAGAGCAAACCCCAACTGCATCATTGTGGCCCAAATTCACTGAAACCCTTTTCATATACCACCCAATTCCTCCCATTTGGAAGGCCGTTCTCTACTCCCTCTGCCTAATTTTTACCTAATCTTCAAGACATCTGAAAAACCACCTTTCTCCACCAAAATCTTACTTGCTCTTGGGCAACAAAACAAGAACATTTTGTACCTTCACCAAATATAATGAATATCTATGTCCCTTTCTTATTTCCCCTATTAGACTTTTAGCCCTATAAGAGAAGGATTCTATTTGATTTCTCTTTACTTCCCCCTGGAATGCCTCGTAAACAGCTGCTCATAAAACATTTACTGAACAGCCCTTGGAGTTGGGAGGATCTAAGTGCAAAGTCTCAGCCACTTACTAGTTACTAGCCTGACCTTGGGCAAGTCACAATTTTGGTTGCCTCCAAAAATAAAAAACTTTAAAAAAATTTTGTTTCAAATGATTTCCTCCCTTTAGTTCTGATTCTTCTTTCACAACATGACTAATATGGTTAAACCTGATTATATCTATCAGAATACTCGCTGTCATTTGGAGGGAGAAAGGAGATAATATGGAACTAAAAAGCTTACAAAAAGATGAATGTTGAGAACTATCTTTGCATGTAATTGAAAAAATAAATCAAAAAAATTTGCTGAATGAGTGAATGAACCTCAGTTTCTCTGTCATGAGCAGCTCATCTTCTTTTCCAATCATACTTGTCCTCCATGAGGTTTTCCCCCATTTCTCATATCCCTGTTGATGATATGCTGCAGGCTCACTAAACCCACTTTTCTCCTTTCATTTCCCTTTCTACTCATTTTTGATATTTCCAAATGGTTCAAAAGGTAGAAGGGAATTAATAGAAAGAAAAGAGAGCTAAACTAGTCTATCTATATACAATCCCTAAATCTTATTGTCATTCTTAACTATTCATTCTTTCCTAGAATATTCCTAGTAAAATTGAGTGTGAATACTGTCATTATATTTTTAATTATATTATGTATTATATTATTATAGTTATCATTTATTCCTTGCTTCAACTTCTTAATGGAGATATGAATAGTGAAAAATGTTGAGAGAAATTAAATCCTTCAGAGGAAACCAGGTGATACAGTGGATAGAACTCAGGGTATCAGGAAGCCCTGAGTTCAAATCTAGCCTCAGACACTTAGTAGCTCTGTAACCTTGGGCTAGTCACTTTGCCTCAGTTTCCTTGCAAGGTTGTGATGAGACTCAGATGAACTAATATTTTTAAATCACTTAGCAAAGTGTCTGACAAATAGTGTAATATAAATGCTAATTTCCTCCCTGCTCTCCTCAGAGGCATACAGCTTAATGCAGATTTCTTTATTGGTGTTTAGCTTATTGATACAATTAATATGGGGGCTCCTGATGCAGGAACTTTCTCCATTCACACAGATGAATAATTCACCTGGTGTTATACATGACTTATATAGTAGTCTTAGATGAGTCCAGGGTATTGAGACACTAAGTAACTTGTCACATAGCTGGTACATATCAGGATAGGACTTTAAATAAAGATGTTCCAGAATCTATGGTCAAACTTCTATTCATTATCTATAAATGTACCTATATACAAAGAAACACATAAATAATTGGAACAAACTTCCTTTAGCAGTCCTCTCCAAGACAGAAAATATACCAAGTTTTCTCATTTTTAATCTCTCTTTATCTTTACTATATCCTTTTCTGCTACCTAAAAACTTATCAAAGTCTCCCCCATCCTTCAAAAAAACTCAGCAGATGTTACCATCCCTGTTATCCATCAACTTTTAATATTCTCCCCTTTATCATTCAAACTCCCTTAAAAAGCTTCTAACACATATTTCTTCTACTTCCTCTCATCTTCTGATCCATCTGAAATTTGACTTCAGAACTAAACTGAAATTGTTCATGATTTGTCAAATCTAGTAGACTTTTTCTCAATCCTCATCCTGACTGACTTCTCTATGGCATTTAATATCAACTAACCTTTCCTCACAAAGATTTTCTCTGATCTGGATTTTTATTTTGTTTTAAGGTATGGTATTTTGGAAAGTGGTCACACTGCTCTCTCTTGCTTTTCTTATTTTTCCTATTTATTCTCCTTTCACAATCTCTTTTAATGTATAATCATCAATGCCTTCTTCCTATCTATAACTATGACTCAAGGCTCCTTTCTCTTTTCTGTCTACATTTCCTTCTTTGGTGACCTTATCAGCCTTCAAAGGTTTGATTATTATCTGCAAGAAGTCAGGCTAATGATCAAGCCAAGGACTTGGATTGGGTTAAATTTGCACCACATTTTTTTTTTGCAAGGCAGATGGGGTTAAATGGCTTGCCCAAGGCCACACAGCTGGGTAATTATGAAGTGTCTGAGACCAGATTTGAAGCCAGGTACTCCTGACTCCAGGGCCGGTGCTTTATCCACTGTGCCACCTAGCCGCCCCGATTGGGTTAAATTTGGAAATGAAATGAGGTATTTATAAGTCACTAAACAATTAACAAAAAGGCTTATTTTGACCTAATACAGTAAGTATATGTAACAGGGGTAGAGTCAGACTCATTTTCAACTTTAGTAAGCTAAGTCTACCTGTCCTCCTTATGGAGATACATCTGGTCAGTAGGTCATTAGACCAAGATATGCCAATATGTTGTGGCCTTAGGTACCCACCAAGTCTAAGAAGTTCAGATACCAAGTAGCTGAGGCTTTTAAGCCCTTAAATAACCAGAAGACTGCATCAGAGAAACAGGAACCAACAGTGTCCCAGAACTACTTTATGCCCCTTTAGGGAAAACTAATTCCTATTGCAGGAGGAAAGAGGAGTGAACCTAACACATGTTTGGGGGAAAATATTGAAATGTATTTGTCCTACCATACTACCTCTATAGAAATAACTATCATATATAAATATCTAACCCTGACCTCTCTCCTCACTTGCAGTCCTATATTATCAACTTCCCATTGAACATTTCATCAAATTAAATATCCCATAGGCAATTCACCTCAGTATATCCAAAACAGAACTCATTTTTCCCTTAATAACTCATCTGCTTCCAAAATTCCCCATCTTTGCAAGGCACACCATCATTCTCTTCCAGTCCCCTAGGTTCACAATCTTGGTGTCATCCTGGACTTCTTATTCTTACTTGCCCCAAATATCACCTGTTAAATCTTATCATTTCTATTTCCACAACAATTCTTGAATCCATATTCCTTCTACTTACAGTTACCACCCAAAATCAAGCCATTATTACCTCTCACCTGGACTATTGCAATGGTCCCCTAATCGGTCTCCTGGCCTCTAATATCCCCAACTCCAATCCATTCATTACCACACTCAGCAACCAAAATGATTTTCCTAAAGTACTGTTCAAACCCTATCACCACCACCCCTCTTCCACAATAAACCCCAATGGTTCCTTATTACATTTAGAATAAAATATAAACTCTTCTTTGGGGCATTTAAAACTCTTCAAAACCTGACATCATCCTGCCTTTCTAAAGTTGGAATACATTACTCCCATCCATAAACTTTACAATCCAAAAAAAAAAAAAACTATGCTTCCTGTTCTTCCTCACACAAAACTGTCTACAATCTCTGGGTTTTTGCACCAGCTGTCCCCCATGGCATATATTGTCCCCCTATGTCATAAATATCCATCTTAGCCTCTTGAATCCCTGTTCTCCCTTCAAGACTCAGCTTAAACTGAATGAGACTTTTCCTGGTCCCCTCAGCAATTAATGTCTTTCTTCCCAGGAATAACATGCACTTGGTGTAAGTGTGTGTGTGTGTGTGTGTGTGTGTGTGTACCCCAAATGGTGTCATGAAGAGTCATGAAGATGTATATCTATATCTATATGTGCATAGGTTTATATAATATATATTATATGTGTGTATTTTATTTATATATACATGTGTGTTTACATACAGACATAGAGAAAGAGAACTAGGAGGAAGTCAATAAAAGACTCTATAAGAAGATATATAGGCTCAGCACACCAAAATAATTTAATGTATCAATAAAACATTCACAGGGATAGACACTAGCATTCCCTTTTGAAAGTGATGCTGTTCACCACTTCAGCAGTCTTGTGATATCTCATGGTCTGAAAACAATGTCTCTCCCAGTTTGGCAATTTGACCACTTATGTAAGAATCAGCCTCACCTAAAATCCACAAAAATACTAAAATCTATGGTTAACTTGGTCATCTGTGACTTGCTTTTTTAAAATAAATTATTTAAGATTGATGTTGAATATTCATGTTGGAGAAAAATAGCAGTGTGGTATTTCACTCCCACTATTATGATAATAGAGTTTTGATACCAATATCAACATTGGTATATATGTCATGACATAAAGATTAAACCCTTTCATTTAGGTGAGCAAGCCAGCAAGGTGGCTCCTTCAAAGACAAATGAGGAAGGAAGCTATTGTAAGGGTACAAGTTATTTATAGGTTTAAGCTTTAAGCCCTTCATTCTGCTTTGGGTTGAAGGCAGTATTTTGAGATTAGAAACCTTCCATTGGAGGAGACTGGTCAGGAATACAGGTCTTCAGTTATCTCTAATGTCTACCCAAATGTAGCAACTTCCGCAAATAGCCTGGGCCATTCCAGAAGCCCCTATTATGAAAAAAAAAAAGACAGGGAAAGGATGTATAATTAATAAACAAAAGTGAAGATACTTAAAATAAAAATTACAGATTAGTGTAACCTACCAAATCACTTGCTGATTTGGATAAGTAGGGAGGGAAAAGAGAGAGGGAGAAAATTGGAACTCAAAATTTTGCAAAAATGAATGTTGAGGGGTAGCTAAGTGAATAAAGCACTGGCCCTGGAGTCAGGAGGACCTGATTCAAATCCAGCCTCAGGCACTTAATAATTGCCTAGCAACTGGGCAAGTCACTCAACCCCATTGCCTTAAATTATAAAAAAAATAAATTTAAAAGGTTAAAAATGAATGTTGAAATCTATCTTTACATATAATTGGAAAAAATAAAAATACTATTAAGATTATTTTAAAAGGGGGCAGCTAGGTGGTGCAGTGGATAGAGCAATAGCCTCTGAAGTCAGGCCATCACTTCGGACCTCAGTTCAAATCCCAGCTGAGGTACTTCGTAATCACCTAGCTGTGTGACCTTGGGCAACTCACTTAACCCCATTGCCTACAATGTCAAAAATAAATAAAGTTTGAAAAAAAAAAGATTATTTGAAAAAGAAATATTACCTTTGAAACTTGCTAGTTGTAGAACCCTGAAAAGTCCCTTAACCTCTCTAAGACTAAGCTTCTTTTTCTGTAAAATGAGAATAATAATACCCATCCCACTTCCTTCACAAGGTTATCAGGCTCAAATGAGACAATATATGTAAAGTGCTGTGCAAAATTCACTTATTTCTCTAAAAGAGGACCATTTCTCTGGAATTATTTCTCTTGATCTCAATCAGGGTTACAATAATATTCTAGAATTTCTTAAGATTAATTTTGTATGTGATTGAAACAATACTTACTTCAGCAATCCATTCCAATAGAGAAAAGGCATCAAATCAGCTTTCATAACATACATGGAGAATCTCTCTTTACTCTGGTCAAAGGGGAAGGTTTCTAGAGGTTGAGCATTGTAGTCAAACTCAGCAAGCACCACCTTGTTGTAGTTTGTAACAAGTGGACAAGATGTATACCCATCATACTGAAATAAGGAATCAGGAAAAGAAAGTGACATACATTTCTCTTAAGTAAAATGTACTTTTAAAGTCTATAAAATAGAGGTTTATTTGTTTTTTCTCTATATAATAATTAATCATGGTAAAAATGGGGGTAAGCCCCAGGTAAGCTAATAAGAAAGATTTTCATATACCCTGAGCTAAGTAAATCTTACAACAGCATGGTACCTTGTAGACTGGTTGTTTATTCTTCATTATTAGGGAAATTGTGTGGTCAAGTATTCCAGATTGAGCAGCTATAGGAGAAAAATGAACTGTCAGTAAAGTACTATTCATTTTATTACATCAGTTTGAGAATTAATTTTATTGTAAACAAGGTAGGTTGGTGGGCAGGAGATGTGACCCACCACCAGAAAGGTCACATACATCCTCATGTTCACAAACTCTCTCATCTTCCTTATTCTTTCCATTTTTGGATTCCCAAAAATCTCTAGTGGTGGAGGCAGGTTCATAGTCATCTGTTTCAATACACACACACACAAACACACACACACACACACACACACACACACACACACACACACACACACACGTAATTACATTGGCTCATGAAAGTTAGGTGTTAAATTTCCAATGTGAGCATTAATTTATACATCAGGAATTTATAAATGCTACAAATTAGGGCTTAATTTATTTCTTTGTTGATTTTCTAGACTTAAGAAAGTGATGGGGGGAAATGTTAATCATACTATAATTTAAAAGTCTGTCATGAATCTCTTCTACAGAGAGCTGAGTGTTAAACATTGACAGACTACCCCTGCACATGCCCAATCTCTCCTCTCACTAACAAACTGATAAATCAGCTTTTTCCAGAAAGGAATTAACAGGGCTGTCAACTTCAAACAGGAAACAGAAGAGATTCAGGCTGCATCTCTCCACCAGAATTCCTGGTTCTTTTTAATGAATATCAGCAGCAGCTTTTGGAGGGAATGCCAACATTTATTTAACTTGGACATCTGTAATTTACTTCTTTGAAATAAACCTTTCTAGGTGTCATTATGACGCAGCTAGGTGGTGAAGTAGATAGAATACTGGGCCTGGAATCAGGAAGACTCCTCTTTCTGAATTCAAATACAGTCTCAGAAACCTACAGCTGTTATGACCCTGGAAAAAGTCATTTAACCATGTTTGCCTCAGTTTCCTTATCTGTAAAATGAGCTGGAGAAAAAAATAGCAAAGCATTCCAGGATCTTTCCTAAGAAAACCACAAATGGGGTCATGAAGAATTGGACATGAGTGAAAGGATTGAACCACCACAACAATAGGGTATCATTTTTCTGTTCTAGGAGAAAGGTTCATGACTTCTCACAGCTTTGTCTCACCTAAATCTAAATCACTAGTAAGTCAGGACATCACCCTTGTAATGTCATTAGTCCTCCTTAAAGAACAAAGAACAACAATTCCTAGGACAAAACATAAATGAATGACAGAAACATTTATTATATGTATTGTGTCAAACATTGTTCTAAGGGCTGAGTGTACAAGCACAAAAGTGAGACAAGTCTTGACCTCAAAGAAGTTTACATTCTTGTATAAAGAGGTTAACACTCCTGTGTCCAGGACCATGTGGCTGGGTGGGTGCTAGGTCTCTGGGGTGGGATGTTGGCTTGGGGCCTCTTGGCCCCAGGGGCTGGTGCTCTGTCCGCTGTGCCACTCAGCTGTCCCACAACATATTTTTGATGAGGGACAGAGTCAAAAGAGAGAGAAAATATAATAATTGGTAGTGGGGAGATACACACACACACACACACATATATATATATGGACTATATGACCACAGTGGAGAGATAGATATATAGATATAGATATAGATACAGATATAGATATAGATACGGATACAGATACAGATACAAATACAGATACACAGATACACAGATACAGATACACAGATACACAGATACAGATACAGATACACAGATACACAGATACAGATATAGATACATAGATACACAGATACAGATACAGATACAGATACAGATACAGATACAGATACAGATACAGATACAGATACAGATACAGATACAGATATAGATGGACTAGATGACCACAAGGTCTCTTTGAGCTCTAAATTATGACCTAAATCTGTTTCTGTAGATGTCATTTACTAAAGGGAGAGTGACAACATCTCTCCTTTGATGGTAATTAGGAGAGACAAGAAGTCATGCCCACCTCACTCCTGAAATCTGATGCCACTGAGGAGCTGAGATATCCCTAAGGTTTCACACAGAAGACAAGAGTTTCACACATCAGACAAGAGTTGAATAAGAAGAATAGGCATAAATGGGCTGCAATTGCATTACTAGAAGAAAATCAAAACTATTGATAATAGCTCATAATAATTTTTGTCATTGTTCAGTCATTTCAGTCATGTCTGACTCTTTGTGACCCCCATTTGAGGGTTTTCTTGGTAAAGAAATGGGAATGACTTGCCATTTTCCTTCTAGCTCATTTTATAAGTGAGGAAATTGAGGTAAAGAGAGGTTAAGTGACCTGCCCAGGGTCATGCAACTAGGAAGTATCTGAGGTTGGATTTGAATAGGTCTTTATGATTCCAAGTTCAGTTTTCTGCCCACCTTTCCACTAGTTGACCACAGATTCAATGGAGTATGAAGTGACACAGCAAATGTTTGTCATTAATTATCACAGCAACTTCTTGGCCTAAATTTGAATTAGAAAAATAATGGCACTTCTTTAATCCTACCTACTGCAGCAGCTGTCTTTGACGTGGGAAGGTTGGTACAGTCTCCAATGCCAAAAACATTCGGGTATTTCTTGTGCTGCAGAGTTTCTTTGTTCACATCTACCCAGCCAGCAGAATCTGCAAGAGGACTGGCCCTTACCACATCTGGTGGCCCCATCGGTGGAGTGACATGAAGCATTTCATACTAGGGGAAAAGAGAGAGGAGGTAAAATTAACAAGTGGGCCCTTAATCTTTCTCCATTCTTCTGACTGGGGTCTTATTACCCTGACAAGTTCATATATCAAGCACAAAATAAGTCTTCAGACTCTAGAAACCTACATGCTCTTCTGGCATGACACCCACTCTGCACCCTCAAGTCTCTTCCCACTCCAGTCCATCCTATATACTATTATTGTGTTCACCTGGAAAATATCCTTTAGGTTTTTAATCACTTCAACAGATATCCTAAAGTAACATGGCATTACATCAAATGGATAGCCCCAAGCATAAGTTTTGACCATTTTTCTAAGGACCTCTAGAATATAAACTTATTCATCCTAGGGAATTATAATTCTTAGAGTCTTGGAAGTTATTTAATTTGATTCACCTGTCATTGAACATACTACTAATGTGCAAAGAACCAGTTTCTTAAGGTATGAAAAGCTTGCAAAAGTCTTGTTTTCTTCTATTCTTGTTAACTACTAAGCTGCCTCAGTGCCTTTGTAGGAGAGCAATAATCATTGCTGTTAGTTGGGATCATAAAAGGCTATTTTTTTAAGTTTTGAAGGCATGTATACCATATATCTTAGAGTACAGTAAAAGCTGGTAGTTTGGATATTTTTCTGTAAAACTGACATGACAGCTGGCTATTAAAGAGTATGGGTCTGGAGTTGGGAAGACTCAAAAGAAGATGAGTTTCAATCTCCCTTCAAACACTGTGTGACTCTTGGCAGGTCACTTAACCCTATGTGCTTAAGTTTTCTCATCAGTAAAATAAATAGGATAGCACAGTATGATTGATTTAGCTCTTACCAGAAATACAATGATCCAAGACAAGTCCAAAATATTCGTGATGGAAAGTGCTAATCAATCCCAAGAAAGAGTTTATGGAATCTGAATGCAGATACTATTTTTTCCTTTATTTTTTTTCATGTTTTTTCTTTGGTTTCTTCTTTTACAACATGACTAATTGGGAATTGTTTTATGTGATTTTATATATATATATTTACAAATTGTTTAATTTCTTAGAGAGTGAAGGAAGTTGCAAAGGGAAGGGAGGGAGGAAGACAACTTGGAACTCAAAATTTTTTTATTAAAAATGAATATTAAAAATTGTCTTTAATTGGAAAAAATAAAATACTATTTAAAAGAACTAGGAATATTGATCCTTAAGGGGGAAAAATAATCATCCTGCATGAAAATAAAATGAGAGAAAAAATGGCAAACTATCTGGCATATTTATGTGACCCCAAATGGGGTCACAAAGAGTCAAATATGACTGAAATGACTCAACAACAATAAGACCTTAAGCAGCTCCTTCCAATATATGGTGAGGAAAGTAGTAGCAAAATATATTTATAAAAGTAGACTCATGCATGTCTGTGTGATGTTGGGCAAATCCCTTAATCTCTCTGGGCCTCTATTTCTTCATCTATAAAATGAGGAGATTGGACTATCTATGTCTAACTCAAATACAAACAATTCTCTGTGGGTCACATGTTGACTTAGAAAATGGAAAATATTTACTATGTAGTACTTAAAAAATTTCCCAATTCTATCTTAATCTTATTCCAGCAGGACTACAGGGTTTTTTGGGCTGTTTGGCATCTCTGGACTAGATGACCACAAGGTCTCTTTGAGCTCTAAATTATGACCTAAATCTGTTTCTGTAGAAGTCATTTACTAAAGGGAGAGTGACAGCATCTCTCCTTTGATAGTAATTAGGAAAGACAAGAAGCCATGGCCACCTCACTCCTGAAATCTGATGCCCCTGAGGAACGGAGATATCCCTAAGGTTTCACGTACAACACACACACACACACACACACACACACACACACACTCCTAGACTCTACACCTTGTCCTTTATGACTCAGGAAGCTTCACAACTACTCATAGCAAGGAGAAAAGTTAGCCCCCATCAACACAATTAAAAAAAAAAGAAGCTAAGAGACAACATGGAACAGAAGCTGGAGAAATGGGAGAAATGACCACATCAGTCTTGGTTCATGTCTTACCCTAATCACATTCTGATTGAGCAAACCTAGGCATGTTACCTTAGCCTCTGCCCCAGTTATTTACTAAGACTCTATATTGCAGAGAAGGTGCTGATTGACCTTTGTAGAGGACGTCTCCTTATCCAGGATTTCTTATGCCAATGAAATAATTCAGAAATTTTCTTAAAATGTATCCCTCTGTCCTTTCATCTTTAATTAATGTTACACATAGGCAATCTCTCTCCACAGACCTGGTCTCCTGCTGTCCTCCATTCTCTTCTCATTGTTTCTTTATATTTAATTTCTACTAGTTTTTAGCTCCAGGTGCCCCATAGGGAATAGGAAAGTGGATCTGTAATTACATTGGTCTAGGGACCTACCAAGTGGTGAAATTCCCTTTACCAAGGACGGACAGCACCTTCTCTATTCTACAAAGAATAGTAATATTATTATAATTATAATTTGGCAAGGCAAACAGGGTTAAGTGATTTATCCAGGATCACCAAAGTGTCAAGTGTCTAAGGTCACATTAGAACTCAGATCCTCCTGACTCCAGGGTCAGGGCTCTATCCATTGTACCACCTAGCTACTCCAAGGGATAGGTTTAGGCAGTTATTTTGGAGCAATTAAGTGACTTGTCCAAGGTCACACAGTCAGAATATCTCACAGACAGGACTTCAACCCAGGTCTTCCTGACTTTAAGACCAACTCTCTACCCACTAGACCAGGCTTTCTTAACAGGATTTAACCTGGGCCCCTTCTGGATTATGTGAGCAACAAGATAGTAGACATTTACTCTGATCCTTCAATGTCCCAAAACAGAAATAATGTGCCAAAGATAAAACAACTGCAGCTATTGCCAAGGTCGAGGGCATCCAGAATCCAAAATAAGGAACTGATTCTCATTGACCCTGAGCACATTTGGCATCTTTCTCTGACTTTCCCAAGCTACTGGCATCAGGGTTGCACTGGAAGACCCAATGACCCAACACAGGCTTACATCAAAACTTACCTCTGGGCCCCTTCCTTCTTTGCTTGCCATGGAGACCCCCAATTCCAGACTGGACGTTCGCTTAGGTTTTGACAGCCAAGATGGCCCTAGCTCTTAAACCTGCCAAAGACTGCAACCTGAAAGCACCAATGCTACAAAGATCTAACCCGCCAGTGTCAGGCAAAACAAGCTCTGAATTGTTAGTGTAAGACCAGAGAATTAAAGAACAGGTTCAAAACCAGAACAGAATATAGAGAACATAAGGGGAGGGGACTGGGCAGCACTCCATCAAGTTTGAGAGCAAGAGTTTGGCACCCCACTAGGGCCAATTCTGATCAACTAAAAGTCAGTTCTGGCAAGGTATTAAAAATATAAAACAAAAGAGTATAGATCAGTGGTGAAGGAGAACCTTTACCATGGGAAAGTAACCCCTCTGACACTTGCAACAATTAGTATTGTTTTGGGAGCAAACTATAATAGAAAAGGCATGTGGAGTAAACTCAAGATGCAAAAAGCATCTAGAGGAAAGCCTAGAATGGATGCCTTGGAAACTTTTTTTTTGGTAAGGCAGTGGGGTTAAGTGGCTTGCCCAAGGCTACACGGCTGGGTGATTATTAAGTGTCTTAGGCCGGACTTGAACTCAGGTACTCATCCAGGGCTGGTGTTCTATCCGCTACACCACCTAGCCGCCCTCCCCTTGGAAACTTTGATTGCTTGAAAAATTCAGAGAAAAGAGACTAGATAATAGAAGTCATGTATCAGACAATGAGGAACTAGAGCATGTAATAATAATAATAATAATAATAATAATAATAATAATATAATCATTAATAATAATTGATATCATACATGCCCCTAATCTATTAAAGGGCTACTTAATAGACCTTTTCAGGGTAAAAGATTGACATGAATGTCCTACTGGGCTCTATTCTGGGCCTTCTTCTCTTCCCTGTCTATACTATTTTACTGTTGATCTTTATAAGTTCCCATGGATTCAACTATCATTTTTATGTTGGTGATTCTCAAGTCTGCTTACCTTTGCCCTAAACTTCATTCTGATCTCTAATCTTGCATCTCCAACTTCCCATCTCCAACTAGATGTACAATAGATATCTTAAACTCAACATGTACTCAGAGTCACATAGTAATTCTCTAAGGCTCTTGCCTTATGAATTCAGGACTTCTTTAACACTAGATCTGGCTAAAGAGAAGACTCTATCAGAGCCTCTAGAGTGATAGGGACTACTCACCGAAATCACTTGAGTCTCTCCAGGCTTATCCAAATTCTCAAACACAGCCTCATTTTTTTCTGGCCGAACTTCAATAAGGTTTTGCCGATAGTTCACTTTGAGGTCCCTGGCCTTGATAATTTCTTCTAAGGCTTCTGCATATTTCTTAACCCCAAAAATAACTCCCAGGGAAGTGTTGAAAATTATATTGGCTTTGTCTCGCTTTCCTGTCTAGAGAAAAAAAATAGCAGAGAAGGAAGCATAAGGCATCAATAACTACCAAGAGTGAATTGGATTCTTCCTTTGTAGAAGTCTAGTTTTCTCAGAAATTATTACCCTTATACTTTGAAAAGTGTGATAACTTTCTACTGCCAACAATATAGTAGCCAAGTAAGAACATGGGAGAGAGTCAAAGGTAAAGACACAACAGTTGAAAGTTTGAACTGGAAATGTCCAGTGCTAGGGAATGATAAATCATTTTAGCATTGGCTAGAATTTATTTTGTTTTGTTTTGTTTTTTAGGTTTTTGCAAGGCAAACGGGGTTAAGTGGCTTGCCCAAGGCCACACAGCTAGGTAATTATTAAGTGTCTGAGACCGGATTTGAACCCAGCTACTCCTGACTCCAAGGCTGGTGCTTTATCCACTACACCACCTAGCTGCCCCCATTGGTTAGAATTTAAAACAGTGTAAGATGTTAAGAAGAATGAATACAATCTCAAAATGGGTAGTGGAACTACATATAGGCTGTTTGGAAATCCAAACTCAACCCAAGCCAAGTCAAAGGCCTCTCACACATACACCATCACCCCCTTTCTAAAATCATAAGCCATACTTGGTGCCAAGAAAAATAACTCTCATTTATATATGCCTTAAGGTTTGCAAAGTACTTTACATTTGCTAAGTCATTCAATCCTCAAAACAACCCTGGGAGATGAATTAACATCTCAAATTTAGAAATAAGGAAACTGAAACATAGAGATGTTAAGTGACTTCTCCTGAATTACATAGCTAGCTAATGTTTGATACAGGATTAGAACTCAGGTCCTCCTGATGCCAGGTTCCACTCTATGCACTGTGTCAAGAAGCTACTTAGTCAGCAAGTACCATGCCGACAATTGCAGGTAAACTTTTATTCATAGACAAGACCTAGCTTTGGGAAAATGTATAATTATATGTGCCTTTGAGAAGAAATTCAACTTTTTGAAATACATTCCTTTGTATTATCCATTGCTCTCTCAGATCTCTTTTAAAATACAAATTCCAGGGCAGCTAGGTGGCACAGTAGATAGAGTATGGGCTCTGGAGTCAGGAGTAACTGAGTTCAAATCCGGCCTCAGACACTAAATAATTACCTAGCTGTGTGACCTTGGGCAAGCCACTTAACCCCATCACCTTGCAAAAAAATAAAAATGAAAAATAAAATAAAATACAAATTCCACAACAAATGATGTATTTTTTAAATTATCGATCTATGACATATTCACAATTCCCATATAATCATCTTTTACTGTCTTTTGTATATGGAAATATTATTCACAATTTTTTAATTCATAAAATTTTTTAAAATAATATACAAATGACTCCTGAAAGGATTACACATTATATCCATAATAAATCTTGTAATGTCTATTTTTTCCTTTAGAATAGTGAACTCAAAGTCTCTCCTTGCTGGGTAGTGAGAAATCAAAGTTGAATGTATCTATTAAACATCTCCAAAAGTTTAAAGGATTCCTGGAGAGAGAGAGAGAGAGAGAGAGAGAGAGAGAGAGAGAGAGAGAGAGAGAGAGAGAGAGAGAGAGAGAGAGAGAGAGAGAATCAGAGAAAGACAAAGAAAGAGAGAAAAAGTTCAGTGGCAGTCATTGAACTCAAGTCACTCGCTCAACCTTGGAAATGAAACATACCTTCCTCATGTAGGCATCTGACAAGTACATGATCTTCTGAGGAGCCCCTGCACATTTAATTGGAGTATTTGGGAAAGTGAAGATGGCATTGCCTTCCTTGAAGCCCTGCAGAGCCTTCCATGTTTTCTCTACAGTTCTAACAGAATAATTAGACCCTATTTTAGGGTATCTAAAACCTTCAGGCAAACCTTTGATCTGAAACAAATTAGACAAAGAAAGTAAAAACATTACCACTTTGAAACAAGGATGCTTTCAAGTTTGAGCATACACACATTACACCATATCTGCCTCAGACAAACTGAGACTAAGGAAAGACTTTAATTTTAAAAAGATGAAAATTGCCCACTTCATTCTGGGCCACCACCAGTCATCTTGACTTTCCTTCTACCATTGAACTCTGATTACTTTGGAGGAGAGAGTGAGCTGATGACTTTTGAGCAGCTCTACCTCACTTAAAGGCAATTCATGTGCAAGTCAAGATATCAACTTCATGTTATCATTGGTCCTCTTTGGGAATGAAGGATGAACAACAAATAATTTTGAAATTGCATTTCTTCCTTATTTTCAATGAAGCAATTAATTAAAAAGACATGCAGGATGCAGTTGGGTGGTGCAGTGGATAGAACACTGGCCCTGGAGTCGAGGACCTGAGTTCAAATCCAGCCTCGGGGTCTTGATACATATAAGCTGTGTGACCTTGGGCAAGTCACTTAACCCCTTTGCCTTGCCAAAAAAAGCAATAATAGATAGCTAGGTGGCAGAGTGGATAGAATACAGTTCTAGAATCAGGAAGGCCTGAGTTCTTAGGCACTTGATACTAGCTAGTGTGATCATGGGCAATTCACTTAACCCTTTTTGGCTCAAAAAAAAGGGGGGGGTTGGTAGGGCATGCATTGATGCCCTATGTATGGCAGCACTGTACTAAGTGCTAGGGTTATAAACAGAATCTGCCCAAAATACACCTAATGGAGTGGCAACCAGGGAAGGATGATTTGGTCAGAGATAAGCGCACCAGTAGACCATGCATGGATTTGTCCTCTTCTCAGAGGTGATGACAAGTGTTCATTTGATTCCAATTTTCAAAGCAAGAAAGGGAAAAACAGGGATGAGGAATATATACATAAAGGGTAGGGAGAAAATAACCTTGGTGAAGATGAAGATTTGGGGAATTCAGCAAAAAAAGCAATGGCAGCAGGTCAGTACTTTGGCAAGGTCAAAATTAAGTAAGAGAGATCCTAAAACCTGGCTGTGTCATACTGGAAGACCAGAGCTGAATGAATGTAATCTCAGATTATCTGAGCCTGAAAATCTATGCTACCTCTGGACCAAGCTCAACTTCTTTGTCAAAACACAAGAGATCCAGCAAAAAAAAAAAACATTGCACTGTTCGTTTTGATAAAATAGAACCAGTTGCTTCCCTGAAAGAAGTACACAGATACACAGACTTGATAAGAACTCATTCAGATATCTGTTTTTCCATTTAGAATAATTCTGTGTCATCATGCCCTTGCTGGGCAGTGACAAATCAGAGTTGACCCCTATCTTAAATATCCTCTAAAAAGTTCCTGGGTCCAAGTAAAATGCAGCATATTAAATTATGGAACATGAGTGGTCTTCCTCCCAGTCAGAAATGGATCAACACTCTGAGCAGTACAATCATAGGTTTGGAAAAGTTCTCCCCTCCCTCAAAGACTATTTGGATCCACTTTCCTGTCACCATATAAAGTCTCTACTATATGCAGTTCTATTATCTTTAAGGATTTCCAGGGAAGGAAATTCTCCTTTTTCAGTGACCCAACTCCAGTCTGTATCAACCCTTATTGACTTAATCAGGGTCATATTACCAATTAGCATTTGATGTTTAATTTGAATACAGGTTTTACTGACTTACTCTCCCATACTGCCTTAAGAGTGATTGTAAACCAATTTTACAACAGAGGAAACTTGTTTTTTAATCAGAAACAAAGTTTGAGCAGTGACAGAACTAGGCCTAGAAATAAAATTTTGACTTTCAGCCCAGGCTCTTTGTTCTAAAGTCGCACGTTTCCCCCAAAGTTTACTTCTAATACCATTTTTGAAGGGTGAAGGATTAAGTTGAGAACTTTCCCATCAGTCATCATGGTCCAAGGAGAAGGAACTTCCCAAGCACAATGTACCAAAGCATGATTGATCAAGGCATGTTCTGAGGCAGGAAGTACTGGGGAACATTCCTAGTAAATATGTTTTGGGGTCCACACCTGGGGACTTGGCTCATCCCTGAGTGTTTACCTCAAGACACCTGGAGAAAGTGATTGTCCTCAGGATCTGAGGGTGTTTTGGCCAAAACCCCAGATCACTGAGTTCAATCTTGTAAACCCTTGGACCTGTGCCACTTTTGTGTGAGCACTATAAAGATCTTACTTGGGAAAGTGGGTTTTGGAAATCACCCCTTCAGAAAGCATGCTCTGCCAAAGGGACTTTCCCAACCGAGACCCTGGAGGCTGTGTGCTGTGACTCGACTTCCCCAGGCAGTCAGATATCCAGGTATTGGAGACTTCTTGTTTGGGTAACTTTTTTTTATCTCTTTCCTTTCCTTTTCTTTATCAATGCTGATGTTTTCCTTCATACATATGTATATATGTAATTGTGTATCTCTTAGGTTATAAGCATATTTATTGTAGGTTATAATCTTGGGTTATAAGTATATTAAATTCTCATTTAAAGACTTAAAACAGAGTAAACGTGGGGACGATCAGAGTCAACCAAATTATAAAGTCTGTGCAGCACATAACCCTTTCTGTTATAATTTTCGAAGAGGCAGGTGGGTGGTGTAGTGGTTAGAATGGCTCTAGAGAGGGGCAGCTAGGTGGCGTAGTGGATAAAGCACCGGCCTTGGAGTCAGGAGTACCTGGGTTCAAATCCAATCTCAGACACTTAATAATTGCCTAGCTGTGTAGCCTTGGGCAAGCCACTTAACCCCATTTGCCTTGCAAAAAAAAAAAAAAAGAATGGCTCTGAAGTAGGATCTGAGTTCAAATACAACCTATTTGAGTGACCCAGGGTAAGTCACTTAACCCCAGTTACCTTTCAAAAAAAAAATAATTCCACTATCTTTTTTTAAATTGTCAATTTTCTAAATCTTACAACAAATAATGAGTTTTAATTAACTACAAGATACGCCAGATTCTAAATCCCACAACGCGTACATATATACACATAAGTATATGTGTATATATGTATTTTATGTCTATAGGCACACATATACCATATGTAGAGGTTAAAGAGCAATGTATTAGACAAATCAAAAGACTGAAGGGAATCTACCAGTTAAGGGAGCCTTTTCCAACCTCACAGATGACTAATAACCTGCCTTCTTGGTCTTAATAAGATAGTTGCAAATAAAAACAGGAAATAAATATAATCTAAGATTTATATAAAAATAGGCATAACATGTAGGCTTTCCTTATCAGGGAAGACCACATGAAACAACTTCTAACTGAATTAGGAACAAGAGAAATTGTGGGTGATAATACTGAAAATAAAAGCGACAGCCAAAATTAGTATGTTCTGTGTTTGTATACGTGTAATATGTGGATATATCTTTATTTGAGTATATATGTATGGATGTGTATGCATATATATGTATATACTCTAATTGGTTGAATCAAATTAAACCTTTTATTGTTGGTAATTAACACTTCAAAAAATGAATAAAATAAAATTGTCAATTTTCCCTTCAAAATTCTCTGTTCCATGTATTTCAAGATCACTCTTTAATCTACAAGGACAAAGAATCTTGCATCTCTCAAGGCTTCACTTTTACTTTTTATGGAATTTAATTCTGCTTTCTTAGAAATGGATGAACTATACTTCTGGTAAACCCTGTGGAATTCTCATTTTTCATTTAGCAGCATCTATATTTCCCCACCTTTTTCATCTAACCAGCCTTAATGTTTGTGAGCAAATGCAGTGCTGTACACCAAATCTCTGAAAGCTGCCAACTCCTTTTCTGCTCCACTGTTGCCAATTGTAGGTTGGCTCAACTATTCCTTAGTCAAAAGAGCCTGAGAATAAAGAAAGAAGTTACAAGGTCCATATATGCCCTATGAAGGAATATGCTGGCAAATCAATCAGTTCTCCAGGGGAAAATAAAAGTATGCAAAGCACACTTTTAAGTTTAAACTATTTTTAACATTTTATCCATCACTTTCTTAAGTCTAAACAATCAAGAAAAAGCTAAAAAACCCATGTTTAGAGTTTCAACAGTTAAATCAATAGTTATAGATAGCCTAAAATCTGCGAGTCTTAACACCAATGTTTCGCTCTCTTTTTTATGACTGCCACCAACAGTGAAGAAACAGAAAGAACCACATAAGACTGTAGGCTACATTGCAATTTTCAGCCAAAGAATTCATTCCCAAGGAGCCAGCCCACTGGCAATGAGCAACAATGTGCTGGCAAATATAATCAGTTGCCAAAACCATACTTGAAGTCTTTCCAACATTTGAAATTTTATATAGTCCCTTATTGTTATCCTGCAGAAACTTAATAATGAATCCCTTAGACTTGTTTGACATTTTGTGATATATTGCTTCTCTTGTTAGTGACAATTTAGAAACCATTAGGAAGCAGTACATTAAGCACTCAGGGTCACAGTAATTATGCTGTTAAGTCTCATTGCCAAACTATGATATAAATCAGTGAGATAACAGCTTGGGTGTATCCACTGATCTCTTTCTCTTCTTTGATTAAAAGAAAATAATATTAGTGATTACAAACTTGTATTTAGTCAATTTACTCCACAGCAAGATTACTACTAATCTTTCTAGTCCTGTGTCATCAAGTCCATCTTTCTAATTAATTGCTTTTAACTTGCATTTATAACACTGCCCTAGCTACAAAAAAAAAAAAAAAACAAATAAACCTAAAGACCTTCATCATAAACATACATAGTTCAGCAAAACAAATTCCCACATTGTCCATGCCTGGAAATATATGTCTCTTTGACTGCAAGTTCATTATGTCATTGAGAGGAGAGGAGCAGTATTCTTTATATTCAGTCCTTTGAAATGATTTATCATTGCACCCGTCAAAGTTCTCAAGTTTTTTAAGTTGTTTTTCTCTACAATATTGTTGTCATTGCATAAATTATTTTATTTTTGCTCACTTCATTTTGTCTTAGTTCATGCAAATCTCCCCAGTTTTTTCCTAGAAGTATGCCAGGCACATTTCTAGTCATTCATGTATGTATGTGTATATAGTGAACATGTCTATATGTATGTGTATGTGATTTGTGTATAGACATGTATTGCATACACAGATGGGTCCTTTTTCCTATTTTTAAAAATTCTTAATAAAAATGAATTAAAACTTGAACCTCCTTATGCACTGTACTACAAACAGAAAAAGGGATCAACACATTTATTCAGGTCAACAATCTCATGCTAAATGTTTTGCCAGATATAAATATAATTGCAATTAGCTTCTTCCAATCTTTGAAGAATTTTTCTCCTTTTTGATCTTGTTTCCAAAGATGGTAGATGGATAAGTATTGATGGCAGGCTTCTTTTTTAGGATCAAATCACTGATACTTTGAGAGCTAACAGTCTTTTGGCAGAACCAACAGCTGAACGGAGTTTTTCAGAGAAAACTATCAAAGACGTAGTGCCCAACACCATTCTCCAATAGCTATTCTTTGGGGAGTGTGACTTTGCTTAGTGTTAGAATGCAAACTCCACCCTTGGGCAGTTTACATGAGAAAAATGATCCCTATTCCAAAACTATAAACACATTTAAGCAAACCTCCCTTCTGATTCATAGCTACTCTGAAAATTCAAAGACTGTATCCCAGGTTCTTGGGTCCAACAAGCACTGGAAAGGCAAATAATGAGAATCATGTTACTGTATAGTAACAACCATACTTCTTAGATATCATCTGTAAACCCAAAGAAATGAAATTATTGACTTGGCCACATCCTGCAGCTTTTTCTGAGTTATTACGGTACAGTTGTATAACACAATTATTGGTATGGCAGGTTCCTGAAAAACTCCTTGGAAGTAACAGTGTTTCCCAGAATCATAGAATCTAGGACCTCAGCTTGTAAGGGATTTGAGAAGCCATCTAGTACAACCTATTCTTGTAAAGAATTCTTTCCAATGATATACATGGTAAGTGATCATCCAGTCTTTATTTTAATGACTATAGTGAAAGGATTCAAAGCCACTATACCTCCTGGTGGAGTTCATATGATTTTTAGATTTCTCTAATGGCTATTAATATTTTTTTCATAAAATATACTTCTATGTAATTCTACCCATTGTTCTTCATTCTGCCATCTGGGACCCATCTGAATGAACCTAATCTCTTGTTAGCAATAGCCATTCAAATACTTGAAAACAATTTGTGTTTATTCCCCTAAGTCTCCTCAACTTATCTCCTTGGCTTGAAGACAAAGCCCTTCAGGGTCCTGGCTACTCTCCTCTGAACACTCTAGAACTCACTGAATTTATGTTTTATATTGTTTAGTTTGAAGATACAGTTTCTTTAGAGGAATGCTTGCCTGGTATACTGTGAGACTGTGAAGCATTCCCAAAACTACCCAGTTCACAGAAGAAGGAATTGAACCCAGAACCTTCTATAATACAATGCCTTTCTTACCAAAATCCACCTTAAAATGTATCTTACTTTATACAACAGGAAAGAATAAACTTTAATCACGTAATATTTCCATCTTTACTAGGATCATAGATTTAGAACTTAGAGGGAATTTAGAGATGCAAAAAACCTAACCATCTCATTTTATAGATAAGGAAATTAAGGCCAGAAGAAATGGGAACAAGAACCTGAGAATGTGACCCACAGCATCAAAGTTATTATAAATAGTAAAACAGATCCAATGGGAAAATTTACAGGTGACTGTGTGACTATGAGCCATCTCTTGGCACTGTCTTTTGGTTCTCTTTCTATATAATAACTGACCTGGCCTAACTGTGGTGCAGAGGTCTGCCACTGTACTACCATCACCTAGATCAGATCTTGTGAGTAAGCTTCCCCAATAAAACCCATTTACTACAAAGTTGACGTGGACCTCTCTCCAGTATCTCTGTATTCTCTTGGTACTTTTCCCTTGACAGTGGTAATGTTCCTCTAGAGTCTGTTTGCAATGATACAGTGAATTGTCCAAGGTCACACAGTTGGTAAGAGACAGAATTAGAATTTGGGCTTAGATTTTCTGATTCCAAATATAGAATTCTTTCCATTATAATTCAAAGGCAACCCTTCAATGTACCCCTTCCCCAGTTCTTTAAGTTAATTTTAAAGAGAAGTGTAAATAAATACTTAGGTAGGAATTGTGTTTTTGAGTAATCATTTTGTTACCAAAAACAAATTTCTCAATCTTCAGTTCCCCTACTAGGCAAAAACTAGATCCTACTTCTATTTAGGGAAATGTTTGTTATGCCTCTCCCTCCTGAATCCAATACCTGAAGAAAAATTTCACCCATAATGTGATTATTCATTTCCATTCAAAAACTCATATTTCAGGGCAGCTAGTAGGCAAAGTGTATAGAGCACTGACCCAGAGGTCAGGAGGACCTGAGTTCAAATCCAACCTCAGACGCTTAAAAAAAATTACCTAGCTGTATGACCATGGGCAAGTCACTTAACCCCACTGCCTTCCAAAAACAAACCAAAAAAAACTCATTATTTTTTGGATTGGAAAGGACTGTTTTATGAAAGTGCTATTGTAAAAAGCATAAAGTCAGTTGCTAGCTAAATTCAAAAGTTAGAACATATTTGTTTTCATTGATGAAATTTCAAGATGACTCATTTTAAATGGGTGATAAAAATCTGGATATTTTCAATTATAGCCAGATGGGAATTCTAAAAATCTTGCCTGGGACAGAGCATCAACATACAACATTAGTCTTCAAACATAAATGAAACCTAGTAACAGAGAAATCATTTAAGACGTACCTTCTCAAATTCCAGCTTGATTCCAAGGGCGATAATGAGATATTTATAAGAAATCTACAACATAAAATAGAATATAACTTTAGCACAAAATAAGTAAAATATAGCACCCTTGGAATTGGGTTGCACTTTACCTTATCCCAGAAGACAAAAATCTCTCTGCAGAATGCTAGGATAGACAGACAGAAAGATAGATAGACAGACAGACAGACAGACAATGTATTTGCATACAGACCTCCTTATAGATAGGTAATCTCTGAGTTGGATCATCATAGTAATTTAAGCAACATCACAGATAAATTAAGTAACAAATTATCTGTTTCTATTTAATAATGTTTGGGTGATGGTTAACATTGCCCTGCTATAAATACCATTCCAATTATATCCCTTTTCCATTGAGGACAAAAAATTTATCTTAATTATACTGGTGGAAATGGGGGTTTTGGAGTGGTCATTTTATATTGACCCAAAGAGATTGATAGAAACAGAACAAAAGGTCTCTGATGTCAAAAAGCATAAGGAGAATGCCATACAAAATAAATGGATAAGCAAAAAATCTACTTAGAAAAAAGGTGACTGAAGGAAGTTGAGAAAGTATCTAGAGAGAAAGAAAACAGTTGTTTAGAAAAACACTATAAACATGAGTTGGAAGAAGCAAGTATATTGAATAAATCAAGACAGGAAGTTGAAGAATCAAAGAATTGATAAGACCTTTGAGAAGTCTAGATAAGAAAAGTTAAATGATATTCTGGTCTCTGAAAGTAAATAACTATGCTATTTTCCAAAGTGAATGAGATGAATGCTGTTTTAAAATGGGGACAGCTAGGTGGCACAGTTGACAGAGAACTAGAGTCAAGAGTTGAGTTCAAATTTGGCCTCAGACACTTAATGCTTGCTTAACTGTGTGACCTTGGACAAGTCACTTAACCCCATTGCCTTGAAAAAAATCAAAAAGTAAAAAATAAAACAAAATTTAAAATGGGAGCTTTTTAGGATCAGTCCATTAGAAATAACCTGCTTTTAGGAACATAAGAGATAATGAGTAGATAAAGATAAAGCCAGATGGATCTGAAAATATGTGGAAAGGACACTGAATTTGGAGTCAAGACCTGGAGTCTTGGCTCTAACATGAAAATCTGAAAAAATGCAGCAGAGTTTTAAACTATCTGTAGCTTTAAAGAATTCACATACACAACATGAATGACATCTTTGGATAAGGGAGCCTAATTCTGGGAGGCCTAGACACAATGTTCTTTTTTTTTTCTTTTGGTTTTTGCAAGCCAATGAGATTAAGTGACTTGCCCAAGGTCACACAGTTAGGTAATTATTAAGTATCTGAGACCAGATTTGAACTCAGGTTCTCCTGACTCCAGGGCCGGGGCTCTATTCACTATACCACCTAGCTGCCCCACAAAATGCTCTTAAAGCTATCTTAGTCACCTTGCTTTTTAAAGAGGTGACTCTTTCCTTTATCCTTTTTCCTGGGCTGGGAAATGCTGATACTTTAAGGATCTAGTATTCAGACTAATTAAATGGAAAAATTGACTATTTACACCCCATTATCATTCTTGTTCTCTATTCATTGTCACCAATCAGATCACTAAGCATGTGTATATAAACACACACACACAGACACATACACACACAGAGAGACACAGACACAGACACATACACACACACACACACACACACACACACACACTCAATGTCTGCACTGGAGAAATCATCTTTTCTTTTTAAATGGCAATAAGCATTACATAATCATTAGTTGTTCACTTAATCTATATAAAATACTATGCTAGATAGAGGGAGATAAAAAATACACATGGTACATACTTTCTAATCTTCTGGAGATTACCATTTTCTATTAGGGAAATAAAACAAAAATACAGATAATGATAACACACAAGATTACATGATAATTACATTTAAGAATCAAAGTGAGGGGGCAGCTAGGTGGCACAGTGGATAGAGCACTGGCTCCAGAGTCAGGAGTACCTGAGTTCAAATCTGACCTCAGACACTTAATAATTACCTAGCTGTGTGGCTTTGGCCAAGCCACTTAACGCCATTTGCCTTGCAAAAAAAAAGCTAAAAAAAAAAAAAAAAGAAGAATCAAAATGAGGTCCAAGAGGGATGTCATGCTGACAAAGGAGAATCTAGGAAGGCTTCCTGGGAGAAAGTGACATTTGAACTGGGCTTTAAAGAGTTGGGAGAGAAAAAAAGGATAAGATTCAACAGGCAAAGAGGGAGAAAAAACACCTTCCAAATACAGGAAACTATGTGAACAAAGGTGTGGAGATTGAAAAGTACCCTGAAAGGGAAAGTTCCTGAAAAGGGAACAATTAGAAGATGAGTATCCTAAAGTTAGGGCATAAAGAGGAACAGTATGATCTGAGTCTGGAAAAGTAGGATAATGTCAGATTGTGGAGGATTTTTTGGATTACTGGACAAAAGAGTCTGAACTTTATGCAGAAAGCAATAGAGAGCCATTTCAGATTCTTGAGCAGGGAAATAACGTGAGCAGACCTATGAAAGGAAGATTATCCTAGAACACAAAAACAAGCTAGACAAAGACCTTAAAGGGATGTTACCTCTCTCTCATCATCAATGCGGACGCAGTTGCTGTCTGGATCCAACTCTCTCACTCTGGATTTGATCCACTCTACTCCTGATGGAATAACACTTGCCATGGAACGGCTGGATGATACCAGTTTTTTGGCACCAGCACCCACCAGTGTCCATAGAGGCTGGTAAAAATGATTCTAAAAAAACAAAACATTTAAGAATTCCTCTCAATGTAGTTTCTCCAGAGGGATAGGGGGAAGGAGAACCCCTTGCACAAATTACTACTCTTTTGAATGAGTCACAAGAGAAATTTCTTGGAGGTTTGGTCCTATAGGATTCCCTAGGTATTGTGTCCTGAAAGATGGTCACTCTCCCTATCATACAGTCACAACAGAACAACCATGAGTGGTTCCCTGATATAGCAATATTTCAAGAGCTCTGTGATTTCATCACTATGGATATTCTCTCCACTGTAGATCTGAGACTTTCCATCACTTAGCAGATGAATTCATGAACTGTTGTGGTCCCCAAAAAATCCATCCCCTGGTAATTAACTTTCTGGTGAAGAGCCTTTTCAAATTGGTCTAGGATGGTTCTTAGAAACATTCCATCACCAGGCCCAAATTACTCTCTTAGAGTGGAAAGACCTTGGAAGTAGAAGGCCTAAATTCAAGCTGGTTCTGAATTTATTAATTATGAGACTTTAGGTAGATCATTTCACTTGTCTGTGCCACAATTTATTTATCAGAAAAAAACTATGAGGTTTCAAGAATTCAGATCTTCATGTCTTCAAGACAATATGTCCCTATATATTGCTCATCACACTGCCTAGAGATATTTCATACAGAGTTGCTAAAGGGAAGAAAGCACTTTAAGGAAGAAGGAAAAGATTCCCAAGAGATCTAGTTCAAATCAGGATTCTTCCAACTTTCAGATCCCAGAGGCCTTAGAACCAGTCAAGGACTATAAATAATACCATGGAGTGGCTATGAACTCTTCCCTAGAGTCTCTTTATTATTAATACATATTCTAGGACATCCTCATTTAGTCCCAAAACTATTCCAAAGGTTTAATTGCTTACCTCCTAACAACAGAGAACTGTTTCCCAATATCAAAAAACTATTAATTTGTGAGCCTGCAGTCCCTAAGGTACATTTTGTAATTCTTTGTTAAGATCATTGTGACAAACAATGGACAGAAGCTGGGGTTGTGAAATTGAAGAATCTGCTACCTCCATTTATTGGAAGTAAAGAGTTTCTTATTTCAAACCCACTTTTACATCAATAATACTTCAGTCACCAGCAATAGGTACAAAGAGAAGAGCAAAGAGAACCAAGAAATGAAAGGTTGGCTGGGAGTCAAGAATCAGACAGAATTGACTTCTGATTATTCTAAACCCCAAATAACGCTATTCAAATATCCAAGACTATATGCAGAACATCATTCCAAGAAGAATACACAAGTTAAATAAAAACCACAGTCCCCTCTTCTCATATAGTTTAATAAGTTCCTTAAAGATTCCCTGATGCTTCATAGTCAATTATCAAAGTTAATCCCTGGAGTCCCATTGCCATCTCCAGTAAATGGTGGCACTACATCATCCAAATTTCTGGTCTCATTATAGAGTGAAGGGCAAAAAGGAGGCCTACAACACTGCTGACATAGATATTCTATGGTCATTCTATTTGAAAGAGGAAAAAATTAAAACATATTTAAAAGAAAATATAAGAAAATATCTCACTTGTTCTTATTGGATCACAAGTACCTACCAATCAGTGACTCCTAAATTGCACAAGGAATATTTATTTCCTAGCCTCCTCACCTGTTCTATCCAGTCACAACAGAAATAAGAATGGGACATTTTATTGCCTTCAATCTACCTCTCTTATAATCTTCCTCAATCATCTAAATGGCTTGTCTCAAGAAATCACTGTCATTCAGAAAATTTTAAAAAAATTGTACCCAGCACCCCTTTAAAAAGTTTAATTGGAAACATTTCACTAAAATTCTTAGAAATTCTTAACATGCATTAATATTTCTAGTTGATCTTACCTCCTAATAGTTATCACTTATTTATTCCATTCCTTCTTTTTCTCTTTGTGACAGCTAAATGTGGTGGACTAAGCTCTGGATATAAAGCCAGGAAGATCTGAATTCAAAACTTGCCTCAAATGCTGGCCTAGCTGTGGGACCCTGGGGAAACTAATTAATGTCTTTTAATATTAGTTTCCTTACCTACTTCACAGGGTTGATGTGAAGACCAAATAAGACATCCTATGTAAAGTGCCTTGTAAACTTTAAAATCCTATATAAATGCTAGTGGTTAGTAATGAGATCACTTACATAAAGCACATTGAAAATAATATCATTATTATTACTATTATTACTACATTTTCTTCACTAAAACTGTACCCAACTCTCTCAAATCATTAGGGAAGCCTGGTCAGGTGTCAATCCCCAGAAAGACAAAAGAGTTGCTTTAAAAAAAAAAAGTCAAAATCATTCATGTGTACAACCCTAGCCACCAAAAAAATCATATCAATCCAGATTTAAATTCTCATGATTTATTTCTGATTGATAATTCATAGGTACAATAGATTCTTAATTCTATTTTGTCATATCTCTTTTAAAGTTTCTGAATTCGGGGCGTCTAGGTGGCACAGTGGATAAAGCACTGGCCCTGGAGTCAGGAGTACCTGGGTTCAAATCCGGTCTCAGACACTAAAATAATTAGCTAGCTGTGTAGCCTTGGGCAAGCCACTTAACCCCATATGCCTTGCAAAAACCTAAAATAAATAAATAAATGAAAAATTAAAAAATAAAGTTTCTGAATTCCCAGGGTCATTCTATTTTAACATATGCACATATATGTATATATAATATATGTAAATATATTCTGTATATGCATGAATATACTAGAAATGTTCTTTTTTATTTGATGTTTTAAGTTCAGAATTTTATATATTTAAAAAAAAGATGTTTGATTAACCTTCTTGTCCTAATGTAACTGAGATGTACTCTGAGCCTAATCTAACAACTTTTGTGCCTAGGGCAGGTGGTATAAAATAGAAACCAGGAAAAACTACAAAAGATGCTGTCCTCAAATCACATGGGATTTGGGAGAGCAAGGAAAAGGAGAGTTCAAGATTCTATAAAAGCCACTTCTGGGGAAGTCAGCCACAGGAAATTGTAGGTGTGAGGCAAAGCAGAATTCACCTAGGGTGCAACTGCTTGGAAAAGAGAGCATGCCATCTGCAGCTTCCTATTTTAACTAATAGGGGCTAAATTCAATCCTTCATTACTGAAGAACAGTAAGACCTGTCAGAGGCCATAAAAATTCCAATACCCCAGAACACAGTTCTAATTGCTAAGCCTCTAGCAGGAAATGGAAAAGGAAAGAAAGAAATAAGTTTAAATAACAATAATAAGATAAATGCTTTTCAAATTTTATCGTATTTGATCTTCACAGCAAACAATCCTAGGAGATAAGTGCTAGGAGACAAGGCAGAGACAGGCAGGGATCTGATCATTCACACAATCAAGGTCTTATAGTGAAGGAGCTGTCCAACTGCTGGTTGGCTCTTATTTACACTATTGAGTATCCCAGAATCAGAACAAATAAATCCAAGGTGTCATAAGTTTCCCAATAACCTTTGTTTCTTTATGATAATAATACCTAACATTTATACAGCACTTCATACATTAGTTCATTTGAGTCTTTCTACAACCCTACAAGGTAGGCACTATTATCCTCATTTTATTGTTTTTCAGTCATATCAGTTATGTTTGACTCTTCCTGACCCTATTTGAAGCCTGAGACTCTATTTGAGAATGAGAGAGATTAAGTGATTTTCCCCAAGGTCACACAACTAGTAATCACCTGAATCAGGTCTCAAGTCTTACTGACTCCAAGTACAGTATTTTATTGATTATGCTACCTAGCTGCCTGATTTCAATACAAAATTTCTTGAGTTCCATGGGAGCATGAGTCAGTAGACTGTCTCTCTCTCTCCCTTAAATCCAAAAACTACTGTGAAATCCATCTAAACTTTTCAATATGCTTAGACTGTAAGGGAATTTACCAAGTGCATCCCCCTCATTATCAGATTAATCAGTCATCTGTTTTTTGCTCTTTCCCATACTTCATCTTAAGACTGCCTTTGCAAAACCACCAGAGGCAACTAGGTAAGGCACTAGGCCTGGAATTGAAAACATTCAAGTTCTGGCAGGAATAGGATGGAGAGCAGCAAGGTGGCAAAGTGTATTAAAAATGCCAGGCACTGGGATGGCTAGGTGGTGCAGTGGATAGAGCACCAGCCCTGGAGTCAGGAGTACCTGAGTTCAAATCCAACCTCAGACACTTAATAATTACCTAGCTAGCTGTGTGGCCTTGGGCAAGCCACTTAAGCTGATTTGTCTTGCAAAAAACTAAAAAAAAAAAAAAAATGCCAGGCGTGGAGTCAGGAATACTCATCTTTCTGAGTTCCAATCTGGCCCTCAGAAACTGACTAACTTGTGACTCTAGGCAGCCCACTTAACCCTATTTGCTTCAATTTCTCCATCTGTAAAATGAACTGGAAAAGGAAATGACAAACTACTCCAGTATCTTTGCCAAAAAATCCTTAAAAGGGGTCACAAAGATTCAGACATAAATGAAAAATGACTGAACAACAATATAGATAGGTTGAATGGAGATTTCAATTCATTTTCTCTCCCTCCCATTTTCCTAATTTTCCTTTTACTTTTGAGGGTTGCACTTCCCTTCCAGTTACCCAGGTTCAAAAACCTCAGCATAAATTATGATCTCTCACTCGTCCACACAATAAGCAGTTAGGTGTTGCAGTGGATCAAACATCAAGCCTGGAATTAGGAAGACCCAAGTTCAAATTGGAAGATGTGAGTTCAAATACTTAAAAGCTGTATGACCTTGGGCAAATCACTTAACCTCTGTCTGTCTCAGTTTCCCCATCTGTAAAATGTGAATGATAATAATACACCTACCTCCCAAGTTTCTGTGAGGATCAAGTAAGATAGTATTTGTAAAGTATTTAATAGAACAGTGACTGGCACATATTACATATTATATGAATATTAGCTATTATTATCCAACTAGCTTTCAGATCTTATCACTTCAACCCCCACATATCTCGTCTCTGTTTGTTTCTCACTACTATGACAGTCACCACTCTAGTTGTAGCCCTCATCCCTTCTTCCCCCAACTAATACATTAGCCTTTATAATTCATCTTCCTGTCTCAAGTCTCTACCTACCCCAATTTATTCCTCTTACTTGGGTCATAATGATTTTCCTAATGCTCGTGTCTGACCATGAAGTCAAAAAACTCCAGTAGCTCCATATTTGATGAGTACTATTTCATCTTTATCACATTTTTTTAAATGTTCATTTTATCTATATTTTATATTTACATAATCATTCATCTACATATGTGCCTATAATTTATAAATAAAAGCTAGTATTTAGTAGGATTTTAGGTTTGTCAAAGGTTTTACATATAAAATCCTTTTTGATAATTAAGTAAATAAATTCATATTAGGAATGCATGCTCAAAAATTATTTACCAATGTGGTTCAAGAATGAAGACTTTAGAAACCACTGCTTTACAGCACCACCCCTAACACACTTTTCCAATGAGTCCTGTACATATTATATGGTCAAAGTATTCAGTATTTGTCCTTCCAACAAATAGTGTGAATTAATTTATTTAAGAATTGATTGATTTGATCTCACTGAATAAGGGGCTTTCAAAAGTCTTCTCTTGTTCTATAATTCATTCACACCCTAAAATTCTTTTTTTTATTTTAACATTTTATTTGTTTTCCAATTATATACAATAGTAATATGTATCCATCATTTTTGCAAGGCTCTGAATTCTACAGTTTTTCCCTTCTCCTCCCTTCCTTCCCCCCCCACAAGGCTGTCTGACAGTCTCTATATTGTTTCCATGCCATACATTGATGTAAATTGAATGTTATAAGAGTAAACATGAGAATAAACATAAACACCCCCCCCCCAGAAGATGGAAAACCTCAAGAATAGAGAGAAAAAATGTACTTTAGTCTGTGTTCAGATTTCAATGGCTCTGTCTCTGGGCACACCCTAAAATTCTAATCCCAACTTACCTCACAAGGTTCAATAATGGCTATATTTTTAGCCCCCACTTTTCTCTTCATTCGGGAGCTCATGGTGATCCCACCACTGCCACCACCCAAGACCAAGACCTCATAGTAGTCCTTGGCAGCACAGTGGGTTCCTGTGTGTAGTTGAAACTTGCTAGTCTGCTGAGCTCCCCGCTGGAGGAAAGAGGCAAGAAGCCTAGTTGGGGGGCAAGGTACCACCATGACCAGGGGAGTCCTCCTTGGTCCTGGTCAATCTGAGGGAGGGAAGAAGGGAAATGACAGCATTAGAAATAATAAGTAACTCCTATATATAATATTTCCTTAAATAATACACAAACAAGCAGAAGTTGAGTTGGGAACTTAATAAGCATAATCATAATAGAAGAATTTACAAAGTACTTTGCAAATATTATCTTTCTTAGCTCTTACTATCTCCATAATAATATTTTACAGATGCAGATATGAAGAAGATTTGCCCAGGTTCATGCAGTAAGTGTCCAAGGATTAATTTGAACTTAGTCCTTTCTTACTCAAAGTCCAATTCTAAGAAGAAATAATTCTGAAAGATTTAAGAACTATGCTCAACTAAATAATCAATGTTATTCCATATTAATAGAGAAGAAATTGCCTAAAACATGTCAGAGATAATGGACTACTATGCAAAATAGAATTTTTTTAAATTTTGATCATTGAAAATGATCAATGTTGGAGAGATTATGGGAGGACTGGGACATTAATGCATTGTTGGTGGAGTTATGAACTGATCCAACCATTCTGGAGAGCAATATGAAACTATGCCCATAGAATAATAAAACTGATCCTACCCAGCAATACCAATACTAGGCCTATTTCCAGAAGAATTCATAAAAAATTAGAAAAGTCCCACATGTTCCAAAATATTCATAGTAGCTCTTTTTGTAGTGGCAAACAATTGGAAACTAAGGGAAAGTCCATCATTTGGAGAATGGCTAAACAAGTTATGGTATATGAATGTTATCAAGTTTTATTATTCAATAAGAAACCACGAATGGTTGGACTCTAACGAAGGATGAAATGAATTACAGGGACTGATGTTGAACAAAGGGAGTAAAACCAAGAGAACATTGTACTCATTAACAACAACATTGTGAGTTGATCAACCTTGATGGATGAATGTAACTCCCCCCCCCCCCCCAGCAGTTCAGAGAGCTTGGAGGCCTGCTATGGACAATACTATCCACATTCAGAAGAAGAAAAAGAAAGCAAAACAAAAAAAAAACCTACAGAATCTGAGTGAACACTATTCACTTTTTTAAAATTTCTCTTGTGTTTTCTTTCGCATCTCATGGTTTTTTTTCTTTTCCCCTTGATCCTAATTTCTCATAAAGAAAATTAATAATCTGTGACCATGTTAAACACATATGTGTATATACAATATTCACCAGACTGCTCACTGCTGAGGGGGAGGAAGGTGGGAAGGGAGTATAGAAGGAAATTATGTAACTTAAAAATATGCATATGCATGTAGGTGAATGTTTAAAAAAAAGCTTTCACAACATGTAACTGAAAAAATAAAATTAAATATCAATTGGGGGATAAAGAAATCCTTTTTTGGAGGGATGTGTTCACCATGGAGATGTATTTGATTGTACTTATGTGATAAAGAACTTTTATCTTTCTTTTTTCCTTCCTTTTTTTCCTTTCTCCCTCCCTCCCTTCCTTCAAGATCCAATTCTCTATCCACTATCACCTAGATATCTTTAAGACAGTAGCTCAAGTTAGTGTCCACAGTCTTCAGTGAACATTTCCCTACCTTTCTCTTCAGTCCCTAACATTTCCCATGAGTAATCTTTGGATCATATATAAATGGATCATTGACTCATTTCTATTGTTCTATCACACTTCCTCCCCAAGGAAACTTGGATTCCAGCCCAGAAATTCTACTGGGCTCAGTAGGGTGGATTGTCTCCTGATATTACCAAGAACCAAGTCCCCTTTCCAGGGCACCAGCTCCAAACTACCTTTCTCCCTTAGAGTTTTACTTTATGAGTTATCTTTCCACATTAGAATGTAAACTGCTTGAGGGTAATGACCATCCCCCTTGTATTTGTATCCTCAGGACTTAGCAGTGCTTGGTACATAGCCATTGTTCATTCATTTAGTCATGTTCAGCTCTTCATGACTTCATGAAGGTCTATCTTCCACTATCTCTTGAAGTCTATCATGTTAATGCTCACTGCTTCCATGACATCTTCTACCATCCCCTTTTCCTTTTGCCTTCAATTTCCCAACATTAGGTTCTTTTCCAATGAATCTTGTTTTCATATTATGGGGACAAAATATCTAAGGCTCATTTTGATTATTTGTCCTTCCAATGAGTAGTCTGAAATTATTTAAATATTGATTTATTTGATCTCCTCACTGTACAAGAGACTTTCAAAAGTCTTCTCTTATATGATAATTCAAAAGAACTGATTCTGCAACACCCAGCTTTCCTTATAGTCCAACAGTCACATATTGCTACTGGAAAAACCACAGCTTTGGCTAAATTGATCTTTGTCAGCAAGTCATGTATCTGAACAGATCTTTTTTGGGATGGTAAAGAAATGGAAGGGCAGCTAGGTGGCACAATGGATAGAGCACTGGCCCTGGAGTCAGGAGTACCTGAGTTCAAATCCAGCCTCAGACACTTAATAATTACCTAGCTGTGTGGCTTGAGCAAGCCACTTAACCCCATTGCCTTGCAAAACAAACAAACAAACAAAAAAAAAAAGAAATGGAAATTGAAGGGATGTCTGTCAATTAAGGAATGGCTGAACAAGTCATGGTACATGAATGTAATGGAATATTATTGTTCTATAAGAAATGATGAGCAGGTAGATTTCAGAAAAACCTGGGAAAAACTTACATGAACTGATGCTGAGTGAAGTAAGCAGAACCAGGAGAACATTGTACACAGTAATAGCAACATTGTGTGATGACCAACTAAGATAGACATCTCTTCTCAGCAATACAGAGACTAAAGACAATTCTAAAAGACTTGAGATGCAAAATGTCATTGACATGCAGAAAATGGATCAAAGCCTACTATTTTCATTTTTTATTTGTTCTTGTTTTTCCTTCTCATGATTTTTCCTTTTGTTCTGATTCATCTCCCACAACATGACTAATGTAGAAATATGTGTAAAATGATTGTGTATGTATAACCTTTATCAGATTACTTGCTTTCTTAGGGAATGGGGAGAAAAGGATGGAAGGGAGAAAAATCTTATAAAAACGAATGCAAGTGATATATCTGCTTTTTTAGCATGCTGATCAGATTTGACATAGCTTTCCTTCCAAGAAGCAAGTGTCTTCTAATTTTGTGACTACAGTTGCTGTCTGCAATGATCTTTGAGTCTAAGAATATAAAATTTGACACTGCTTCCATTTCTCCCTTGATTTATCAGGAAATGGTGGGTCCAGTAAATATTTGATAAATGCTGTCTCTCTCTTCCTCTACTCCTAGAACTTTCTATTGCTCTTTAAATAAATTCTCTCCCTCCTCTACTTCCGAGTTCTCCTTCCAACACTCCTTTTTTACATTTTTTTTTTTAGTTTTTTGCAAGGCAATGGGGTTAAGTAGCTTGCTCAAGGCCACACAACTAGGCCTTGTCTGAGACCAGATTTGAACTCAGGTACTCCTGACTCCAGGGCCAGTGCTCTATCCTCTACACCACCTAGCCACCCCCTTCCAACACTTTTTTTTAGGTTTTTTTTTGCAAGGCAAATGGGATTAAGTGGCTTGCCCAAGGCCACACAGCTAGGCAATTATTAAGTGTCTGAGACCGGATTTGAACCCAGGTACTCCTTCCAACACTTCTCAAACCCCTCAATGAGACTACTGCTGCTAAATTTCTATTACCCATCCTTCCCTTGGATGATATTTCTCCCTTTTACTTCTTTAATTCATTTTTAGAAAGCATCTACAGAAACCTTAAGAATTTCTTACCCAGGGGCGGCTAGGTGGTGCAGTGGATAGAGCACCGGCCCTGGAGTCAGGAGTACGAGTTTCAAATCCGACCTCAGACACTAAATAATTGCCTAGCTGTGTGGCCTTGGGCAAGCCACTTAAACCCCCTTTGCCTTGCAAAAAAAAAAAAAAAAAAGACTTTTTTTACCCAGGATTTAGTGAGAGTTGAATAAATATAAACCAGAAGTAACAATTGGTCAACTTGACCTTCCAGAAATCAAATTTTGGCAAGTTGACTTTACAGCAAGTAGTCAGTGACTCAACCCCAATCCTTTCCTGCCTTAAAAAGCTTTTCTCTGTATCCCAAATCCATAGCCAGTTCAATTTGTGTGCAGAAATACTTGCTAATCAAATTGGATGCAGATTTGCAAGCAGCCATCCACACATTGAGCAACTTCAGCTCCCTAACTAAAATGGTAATAAAACTGATCCAGATCTGGGATTGTAAAAAATGCAATTTATATACAAAGTCAACACATTCTAAAGAAAAACATTTTATTGTAACTAGTTTGGTAAACAATTTCTATATTAAGAGTACTTCTCAAGCATACTGTATTATTGTTTCAGTCATGTTTAATCTGATTGAGATTTTTCTTGGCAAAGATACTGAAGTGGTTTGCTATTTCCTTCTCACTTTACAGATGAGGAACTGAGAAAAGCAGGATTAAATGATTTGTTCAGGGTCATACAGCTAATAAATATCTGAGGCTAGATTTGAACTTGGGTCCTCCTGACTCCAGCACTCTATCCACTGCACCTCCTCGGCACCCTAAGGGAAAGGTATACAATTATTGCTACAGCATTGCTGTCATGATGAACAATTTTCTCCTGGTTCTGCTTATTTCACTCTGCAAAACAATTCATATAAGTCTTCCCAGGAAGGAAAAAAAAGGAGGGGGGAATTGTTGTTCCTGGGGACACTGAATCCTCTGGCAATGAGGAAATTTAAGTTTCTCAGATCACCTTTGTTTCTTCACCAATATTGTCCCTCCTTGGTCATTTCTGTAGTATAATGTGAAGCTCCCTGCTCCAGAAGATGAAAGGAAACATCAAGTAAGGAGAAGAACACTGACTCTGGAGTCAGAGGATGTCATGTCAAACTCCACCTCTATCACTATTTGTATGACGTTAAACAAATTATTTGATATCTCTGTGCTTTAGTTACTCATCTGTAAAAAGAAATTAGACACTGAGGTCCTTTCTAGTTCTAAATCTTTGGTTTTAACATCTTCTCTGACTCCAAGTACCCACACACATCACATTTGATCAATAGGAGACTGTCCATTGTTTAAGTATTATCTTTCCTAGACAGTCTCTTCTTTTAAAAAAAAAATGCTCTGGTGAAAGGCAATTCCAATACTATTATCAATCACTAACACCTGAATGTAAGCTCATTTAGCAGATAGTTCTCACCCAGCAGGAGATGTGTGAGTTCTATGTAAGTGTTAAGAAAATGGTAAATGAGAGGCAGCTAGGTGACACACTGGTTAGAGCACTGGTCCTAGAGTCAGGAGGATCTGAATTCAAATCCAACCTCAGATACTTGATACTAGCTAAGTGTCCTTGGGAATGGCATTTTAACCCTACTACGTCACAAAAAAAGGAGAAACTGACAATTGAGACAAGAAAAAAATAAGAAGGGGAGAGGGGAAAGACAAAAAAGACAAGAGAAAGACAAAAAAAAAGCATTGGCTCTGGAGTTAGAGGATATAAAATCAAATTTCACCTCAGTAACTACCTATGTGACCCTGAACAAATCATTTAACATCCCTATCTGTAAAAAGGAGGAATTGCCCTTTTGCTATAATAGAGGTTAGTAGATTTGGCATTCTATGTCTTGGTCAAATACTTAACTAAATATAAGGCCTGAGCTGAGAAGTGAGATGTTTTGCTTTTAAGTCTCTTCAGGTTCTGCTCCAGATATCATGATAAATTAATGTATGAATGAATGAATGAATGAATGAATGAATGATTTGATGCAATGGATAAGAGTACTGGGATTAGAATCAAGAAAACTCATCTCCCTGAATTCAAAATTGGTCTCAGACACTTGCTAGTTCTGTGACCCAGAGCAAGTCACTTAACCCTGTTTGCCTCAGTTTCCTCATCTATAAAATGAGGGGCAGAAGGAAATGGCAAACCACTCTAGTATCTTTGCTAAGAAAACCCCAGATGTAGTCAGAAAGAATTGGACACAACTGAAATGGATCAACAACAGCTATTATTAGTTTTTAAGTCTCCTCTGCTTTTGCTCCAGGTATCATGTTGAATATATGAATGAATGAATGACCTTATAGCATACTAACATGTGCCTTTTGTTTTTACAGCATTTGTTGCTGTTTGGGGTTTTCTTGGAAAAGATACTGGAGTGGTTTGCTATTTCCTTCCTTTTACAAATGAGGTAACTGAAGCAAACAGGAACAAGTGATTTGCCAGGGTTCACACAGCTAGTAAGACCAGATTAGAACTCAGAAAGATAAATCTTTTTGACTCCAGACCCAGCACTCTATCTACTGTGCCACCTCAATGCCTCCTTTTATCCTATTCAAAATATATGCCTCTCTTACAAATGAGTATTCCTTTTAAGAAAAAAAGTTTAAAAAGAGAAAGTTCAGCAAGATCAACTAACACATTGCCTATAGCTGACAATATATACACTATTTCAAGCTCATTGAACCCCATTCCTGAAAATAAAAGAATAGATCTTGACTCATTCAACTTCCATATCCAAACACATCCAAAGCTCGTTAATCCAGGACTCTTGGACCCATCCCCTTCTCTCTGTTGACAGAGCCATCACCCAATACAGATCTTTTGGCCTATTGCAAAAATCTCCTAATTGGTCTCTCTTATTACAGACTTTCTTCCTCTACTTCATCCTCCACACAGCTGCCAAGCCAAAATTCCAAAAGGACATCTTCGCTCATGCCCCTAGAAGATCAGGACTATTAGATAGGCAGAGAGGGTGGGATAGTGGATAGAAAGGCAGGTTTAGAGTGGTTTGCTAGTTCCTTCCTTTTACAAATGAGAAAACTAAAGCAAACAGGAACAAGTGATTTGCCAGGGTTCACACAGCTAGGAAGACCAGATTGGGGGTGGCTAGGTGGTGCAGTGGATAGAGCACTGGCCCTGGAGTCAGGAGTACCTGAGTTCAAATCCGACCTCAGACACTTAATAATTGCCTGGCTGTGTGGCCTTAGGCAAGCCACTTAACCCCATTTTCCTTGCAAAAAAAAAAAAACATGGGGGGGGGCTCAATGACATCCAAGGTCTCTTCCACCCTAATTATACCATTGGTCTTTGTAACCCCAATATCTAGCATAGTACCACAAAACAACAGTAGGAGCTTAATAGATATTTGTCAAATAAACTTAAATCTTTCATGTGAAAGAATAACTACAATAATCTCTACTTTGTGGTTAAGGGAAACCATTTTTCTCGAATTCTGGATCCTGATTTTAATTGTGAGGAATAGAAACTATGAATAAAAATTAAGTATAGAAGAAAAGTTCCCCAGATAAGTGTAAATCATAATCTCCCTGGGTCTCAGTTTCTCCATTTGTAAAGTGGAAGGATTGGACTAGATGCTCTCCAAAATGGTTTCTAACTTCAATTTTCTATGATTTTATGTTTGAGGGAGCAGCTACAGGACAATCAGAGACTTCTCTGATTCAGTTAAGAAGTCCAATCTCTGTCTTATTTCAGCACTTAGAAGTATGGATTAATAGGCAACTAAAGACATGAAACTCTTCAAGACCAAGCCTAAAATATTGCCAACAGGCTTTTGAAAAATAAACAAGCTTTTAAAGAAACAAGTAATTTATGGAAGAATTGTTCCAAACTTCAAATAACTTCCTGACAGCTACTGCAAATCAAGATTATGAACTCCTCCTAGAAACTAGAACATCTAAGACATAGAAGCTAGGATCATAATTCAAAGTCATTAGTAGCTCAATTATGCAAAACCTTTTCCACAAATTACTAGAAGCAACAAGGAAGACTATTAACATTTAATAATAATAATAATAAGATGTTAGTACCTAGCATTAGATATTATACATTCCAAGATGCATTCCTGACATTGGCCAAGACAGAAAGAGGCAAAAAAGATTTTCATGAACCCCATCCTCACAAGAGATAAATCTCTGTCTTGGGGGGGGGGGGTCAAAATAAGAAATACCAATAAATTCCCTGAGAAAACAATGTACAATGATTATAAGAGCGATAAAAAACAACAATTAAAAATGAATTATAATTACTGAACATCTAAGAGATGGTTTACAAAAAAATGCATCTCAATCTTTTATTTGCAGAGATAGGGTATTAAGGGTATGAAAATGTGCATATCCTGACAGATATAGTCAGTGTTTTAGCGGACTTTTTTTAACTATATGAACTTTTTTCCTCTTTTATCCTTTCCAAAAGGGAAGTTTCATCATGGTAGGGAAGAGTTATTTAGAAATAAATGTGGTGAGATGTAGAAATAGTGGGACACTAATGTACTGTTGGTGGAGTTTTGACTAACTAGTGCAAATATTCTAGAGAACAATTTGAAACTATGCCCAAAGGACTATAAAACTATGCTTACTCTCTGACCCAGCAACACTGCTAATTACAAAGTAGGATAGTATGACAAAGGGATCAAAAAAAAGGGGAAGGGACCTATTTGTACAAGAATATTTATAGAAGCTCTTTTTGTGTTAGCAAAGAATTGTAAATTGAGGCAATATTCATTAATTAGGGAATAGCTGAATAAGTTATGGTATATAACTATGATGGAATACTATTATGCTACAAGAAATAAGGAGCAGTATGTTTTCAGAAAAACCTGGGAAGACTTTTATGAATTTATACAGTGACATGAGCAGAACTAAAAGACCATTGCACACAGTAACAGCAATATTATAACCAACTGTGAAACATTTAACTACTCTGAGCAAAACAATGATCCAAGATAATTTTGAAGAACCTTTGATATTAAATAATAACCATATCCAAACAGAGAACTGATGACCTCTGAGTGCAGATTTAAACACTGTTTTTTAAACATTTGTTTTGTTTGTATTTTTTTTTCTTTTGCAGCATGGCTACTACTTCACATGTATATAATCAATACCATATTGTCTGCCTTCTCAAAAAGTGGGAGACAAAAAGGAGAAAAATTTGAAAATGATATTAAAATGACATTAAACATGTATAACCTATATGTATGATTATTTATCATCTCAGGGAAGGGGAAGCAGGGGAAAGGGATAGAATTTGGAACTCAACATTTTTAAAATGTTAAAAATTGTTTTAAGATGTAATTGGAGGAGGGGCGACTAGGTGGCATAGTGGATAAAGCACCGTCCTTGGAGTCAGGAGTACCTAGGTTCAAATCCAGTCTCAGACACTTAATAATTACCTAGCTGTGTGGCCTTGGGCAAGCCACTTAACCCCATTTGCCTTGCAAAAAACCTAAAAAAATAAAAAGATGTAATTGGAGGGAAAATTAAATATATTTTTAAAAATTCAATGTTAAAAAATTTTATATATAATTAGGAAATATTTAATGAAAAAAGAATATACTTTAGAAAGAAATTCATGTAGTATAATAACAAAAGATATCAATAATAATGAATAAATGAACTGAAAGGACTGAAAGGCCACAATCTTGCCAGCTACCTCATCTACCTGTAAATTTAGAGGGCAGACCTATTTATTAGAATGTAAACAAATTAATTGCTACTGAGGTTTCTTTCCATTTACTAAATGAACTCATTTATTCCTGAGTTCTTTTGAGGTAAAAAATACAAAGTAGTTTTCAGCACTAATATTTCTGTCATCATTGTAGAGACATTTAGCAGTTGGCATGGTAGGTAGATGGTCAGTGTTGCATGAAAGTCTGGGCTCAAGTTCTGTCTCTTGACCTCTTAAAAGAAATGTCTTAGAACTAATTCATAGAAGCCTACCGTTAAAATTTTCAGTGTGAGAATTCAGTCAGAAATCAGCAAATACTACAAATCAGAGGTTGACATATTATTTTATTCATCATCTAGACTTAAGATGGAGAAAATGTTAATAATTCAGGTTAAACTTTTTTATTTGAGGCAAGAGTTAAGTGACTTGCCCAGGATAGCATAGCTAGAAAGTTTCTGAGGCTAAATTTCAAGTCAGGTCCTCATAACTTCAAAGGAAATGCTCTGTGCACTGTGCCATCTAGCTGCCCCCAGATTGTCTTGTCCATACTTTTTGCCTAAAGTCATTTGCCAAACATTTACCAGCACACCCATCTCTGTCTCTGTTTTTCTTTGTCTCTCTTCAACCCCTGTCCCTCTTTCTGTCTCACTCTCTTTTTCTCTCTCAGATTATACACACACACACACACACACACACATATATATATATATATATATATACATATTTTTGTGTGTAAATATTATATATTTAGTCAATATATGTGACCATAAAAAAGTCACTTAACTTCTCAATGCCATAAGCAACAAACTAATATAAAAAAATTAGAACCCAGGAGTTGATCAGAATTGACAGAGGAACTTTCTGTTATTCTGGAAGTTTCCTATGTGGATGAAATCACAAATTTACATTTTTTTAAATCTGCATTTTTTTAAAAAGGCTTTAAATTTACACAATACAAGAATGAGAAGGAATCTCAGAGGTCATCTCTTCCAACTGTTACCTGAACAAGAATCTTCTATAAGTATATCCAACAAGTTGGCATCCAACCTTCACTTATTTCTAGTGAGTAAGAATACTATCTTCTCCAAAAGTCCATTACACTCTTAAGACTCTCATAATACTTATTCTGAGCCTACAGTCACTGTTATTCCTATGAAACATAATTTATTGAAGCATGTTTAAATATTGTTTAATAAAAACAATACTCTATCTTATTTTAAATGCAAGTTTTGACTTTAAATAAGATAAAAATCATTTAATTTCTATATCCTGAAATCCAAAAAAGCAATTACTTTACTAAGAATAAAGTGATCAGAAAAATTTCTTTTCATCTACAGTCCAACTAGGAGAATACTAAATCATTTGTTACTTTGCTAAAAGATAGGATCAGAATACATAAGAAACTCCTACTTACATCAATTTGTATTAATTTCAGGCCCTTTACATGACTTTTGTAATGCTTCAACGTTCCAGAAGACCCGGTTTTTCTGTCAAGAAGTTATTCCAATCTCTTCCTTTAAAATGCTTCCTAATTCCCCCATCACATGACATCAGACGTACTTGGCCTGAGCTGGCAAAGCCACCTCACTGGCCTTTATCCAAGAGAATGAACAGAGGCAGATTCTTTTTCTGCCTACATTGAAACAGGTCACCAAACAAGCCAGTGTGAGAATCATACCCAGAACTACTTTTGATTGTGGTTTAGTTTCCATGTTTAATCATTTTCAGTCCTGTCTGATTCTTTATGACTCCATTTGGAATTTCTTGGTAGGAGATAAGATAGAATCATAGATTTAGAACTGGAAAGAATCTTTAGGGACCATCTAATTCAACCCCCTCATTTTACAAATAAGGAAACTTAAGAACAAAGAAACAAGGTAACATGCCCAAGATTACAAAGGCATTACATTACAGTCAGATTTTAATTTAGATCTTCTGACTCTTAATGCAGAGTTCTTACTACATTAAAATTCTGTCCATTTTACCCCTCCACAAATTCATGGATTGTTTTATTTTGAGACAGAAAATACAGACTTGCTTTTCATGTTTTTTTACAGAATGGTTCATTATTTTGAGGCACCTAGGTGACAGTGGATAAAATGCTATACTTGGAGCCAGGAAAACCTAAGTTCTAATTCTGCCCCATAAACTAGCTAGCTGTGTGACCCTGGATAAGTCACCTAACCTGTCCCCACATAGGTTCTGTCATTTGTAAAATGAGGATAATTAAAGCACCCACTTCACAAGGTTAATGTGAAAGTCAAATGAGATAAATTAATGACAGCAACTAGTATTCTTGACATATGTATTCAAAACAAGAAACATGAACAAAGAAAAATTTTTTTTAAATTCCTAATTCTCACATATCAGTAGTTAATGACTTATTCCATTTTGTAGCTTTAGGTTCATCAGCTTTATCAGAGCTATAGCAACCACAGATAGGACTAGAAAATCAAAAAATCTAGGAGCTTTTTTAGGGATGAATTAACTGTTTGAACAAATATAGTAGGCTAACCTTTAAGTTGATCATTTTGATTGGGCCATGAATGATGTTATGAACATCCAAATGACCCTTGGCAGAAAAGAAGGTTCCCCACCCCTGCTTTAGAGATAGAAAGGACCTCAAAAATAACCAGTTCAACCCTGGGAGACCTATTATGGACATCCACATGCAAAAGGAAAAAAAAAACACACAGAATCATAATAAACACTGTGTTCATTTTTTTTAAAATTTCTCTTATGTTTTTCCTTTGTTTCCCTTGGGTTTCTTTCTTTTCCCTTAGTCCTAATTCCTCATGGATAAAATGACTAACATGTAAACATGTTGAACACAAATGTACATGTGCAACATTCATAAAACTGTTTGACACTGAAGGGGGGAAGAGAGGGAGGAAGAAAATTGTGTCAAGTAGATAAATGTTGAAAAACTTTAATAACACACAATAGGAAAAATTAAAAAAACATTTTTCACTCAAATAAAATCAGATTAAAATAAAAAATATTCAATCTAATTCCCTCATTTGACAAATGAGGAAACTGAAGTTCAGAAAATTAAGTAACTTGCCCAAGATCATACAGTTTCTAATTTTTTATATCCTTAGCAAGAATTTTTCTTTTCCTTGGACTTGTAGTTTGAAGATAAAATACAAAGTTTTGCTTATTAAAAAAAAACCAGGGCCAAAAGAGATGATTTAGTATGATGGGGGGGGGCATTCTATAAAGGTCTCCTAAGACCCAGGTAACATTTCTTGGTGTGAGATTAACAGTCAGAGATCTGGGTTCAAATTCCAACTCTACAACTTACTATCTGTGTAACTGGGAAAATCTTTCTAACCATCCTTCTATTCTCTTTTGTTCACTTAAAAAGTTTCAGTGACTCTCTTCTTTTATTCTTTCCATTTTTTCTGTTCCCCTATTCCTACTAAACCTTTCCAACTCCCACTGAAAAATAAAACAATACCCTTAAAACACATATGCATAGTGTCAAGCAAAACAAAATTCCCACATTGGCCATCAGAAAATAGTTTCTTAATCTGCAGCTTGGGTCATCACTTCTCTTTCAGGAACTACCAATAGTCTAATTTTACAGATTGAGAAACTGAGACCAAGAAAAGATGAGAGATTTATTCACAATAGCATAGATTAAAACATGCAGAGCTGGGATTTACATTAGGGTTCTCATCCCCAAATAGGAGGGATAGTTTTGCTAAAAGTGAGTCCTAGATTGTGGGAGAAGGCTCTTATTAAGACTATTCTAGGGGCACCAGCCCTGGAGTCAGGAGGACCTGAGTTCAAATCTGATCTCAGAAACTTAAATGATTACCTAGCTGTGTGATCTTAGGCAAGTCACTTAACTCCATTGCCTTGCAAAAAAAAGACTTCTCTTATATTGTGATTCATATTTATTCGGTGTTTTGCTTTGACAAAGGCTTTTATATCCTTTATCTCAATTGTAAACCTTCAGCCTCCATCACCTGGATCAGCTTTACTGAAAATCCTAATACTGCATATAAATGAAAGATGACTCAAATCTGGATGGATTTCGAAAAGCTATAGGAGTGCTACTGTAATAACACCACAATGGGCACTAATAATATGCTACAGTATCCAACACAATGCAAGATTTTTAACATGGGTCTATTTATTTGCAGAACTTTAATGTGGGCAGAGAGGTATCACAGTGGACAAAGTACAGGCTTGGAATCAGCAAGACCTGAGTTCAAATTTAAGGTCAGATACTAACTGTGTGATTCTGGAAAAGTCACTTAACCTCTGTTTGCCTCAGTTTCCTGATCTGTAAAATAAGCAAAGAAGGAAATGGCAAATCACTCCTATATCATTGCCAAGAAAATCTCAATAGGTATCACACAGAACTGAACATGAAAAAACATGATTTTCTTTAATTGAATTTGATGGAGGGAAAAAAAGTAAATAATATTCATTGAATATACACTAAAAGTAAGGTGTTTTGTCATCTAACAACATATTGAGAAGACATGATCCTTTTATTTCCCTAGTGGAAGATAGATATTTTGACTCCTAGATTAAGTCAACTCAGGTATACAGATAAGCTAAGCATAATAAATTGAATACTTAACTTGAAATCAGAGATCTGGGTTCAAATTCCAACTCAAACTCTCAGAAGCTGTATGAAATTGACTGGGTCTCAGTTTCCATATTTGCAAAATGGGAGGACTGAACTAAATTGACTCCAAGGTGTCTTTCCAGCAATAAATCTGTGATTGATCCTATGTTCCTAAGAAACTCAAGAATGAGATTCAGGAGAGATGAAGGGAAACATTTTCAATGAGAAGAAAAAGAGAAAACTGTCTAAAGAGACTAATGTGGATACAAAGAACAAGAAAATAAAATTTCTAAAAGTCATATGCAAACAAGAAGTTAGCAGTGAATTTGTAAACATGTATTTATTAAGTATCTAGTCTGTGACAGGTACTATCCTAGGTGCTGAGAATATAAAAATAAAAATTAAATCATTCTCACCCTCAAAGAGCTTATATTCTATAAGAAAGACAATATGTATATATATATATATATATATATATATAAATACATAAAAAGTACATAGACAATACATAGGATAAAGGGGGGAGGGGAAGGTATCCACAGTTATGGGAATCACAAAAGGTCTCATGTTACCGATTTGAGTTAGGGATCCTAAGAGTCAAAGAGGGAAGGAAGGGCGGGATTGCATTCCAGGCATGGGAACAAGAAAAGAAGATCAATGTTGTGTTTGAGGTACAGGAAGAAAGCCAGTTTGACTGGCTTTTTTACCAATGTAAAATAAGGTTGGAAAGACAGACCAGAGTTGGGTGTGAAAGGTAATAAATTTTCAATATAGAAGTTTTATTTGATCTTAGCAGTAAGAGGGAGCCAATGTAAGCTAACATGGAAATGGCATGGTCGTAGCTGAGTTTTAGGAATTGGCAACTATGGAAGTTTGAATTGGGAGAGACACTCAAAACAGGAAGGTCATGTAGAAGACTATTGCAATTGTGTAAATGAGAGGTGATGAAGGCCTGAACATGGTATCTACTTAAGTTTTTTAAAAAAAAAAGGCAAGTAATGTTGTAGAGGTTTAAAAAAAAGGTTAAAACTTGACAACTGATTGGACATAAGGCAAAGGGAGAAAGGAATGAGGAAAGTGAGACATCAAGTATAATTTAAAGAATGCAAGGGTGACTGAAGCATAGTGCCCTTTACAAAAATAGATAAATTCAGAAGAGGAGTAGATTTGGGGGACTTATTTTGGACATATCAGGTTTGAGATTCCTACATAACAGTCAGTTTGAAATATCCAATAAGAAGTTGGGGAAGCAAGAGTGAAGTAGAGAAAGAATACAAAAGTGTGGCATGATCCTGTCATATTAGTCTCAAGATTGTTGAACCTCAGAATGAGTTGACACTGGTGAAGAGAGCTAAGACAATTAAAAAGGACTTTAAAAGTTATATTAGGAAAAAGAGGATGATCAAAGAAGGATTAGGAATGCTGCTTAAGGAGAATGGCACGGTAATAACTGATGAGACGGAAAGCAAAGCTGTTTGATTCATATTTTGCTTCTTTTTCACTACAAAGGAGGATGACCTTTGGACAGATGAGAAATACCAGGCAAAAAAGTAGATTGCATTGAGTTGATACCAAGGTAAATAAGGAGAGTAGGAAGTTGCTTAGCTGCTCTTATTAAATTCAAGTCACCTAAGTCAGAGGAACTACATCTTCAGGTGTTGTAGAAAGGTGATAAAGTTAAGTACAAACAATGAAACAATTTCTTCTTACAATGGGCTTACACTCTAATGAAAGAGCAATAAGTACATATAAAATCTAAATAGTTTTCTGTACATTATTTTATTATTACACATTATGAGGAACAAGTTAGCCCAGAGAGCATTGCCACATACTGCATAAAGAGCTAGCCAAGATAAGTGTTCAAATCCTACCACTAGCCCATAATATCTATGAACCTGGACAAAAGTTATATGAATTCTCAGAGATATAAGTTATTCTCAGTTGTGAAATAGGTGCTGATCTGCATTAGTAGAGTGAGTTTCCTCATCTAAGAGTTCCACCTATTCTAACCCTAAATTGACCCAGCAATAGGCTAATCTTGAGTTTTTCTATACAAATAACAGGGGGGAAGGAGGAAGAGGTACAGACAAGTCTATCTCCCTTCCTGTCATTTATTTTTTGCTTGTTTTTAGAGGAATTGGGGTTAAAAGGCTTGCTCATGGTCACACAGCTAGTGACTGAAGCCTGATTTGAACTCAGATCCTCCTGTCTCTGAAGTCAATGCTATGCCTACTGTGCCACCTAGCTGCATCTTTCCTGTTATTTAAAGGTTAATTAACCAATAACTATTTAGTGAGCACCTACTATGTCACTGTTGTTCAGTAGTTTCAGTTGTGTCCAACTCTCTCTGTCCCCATTTGGGATTTTCTTGGCAAAAATACCAAAGAAGTTTGCCATTTACTTCTCCAGTTAATTTTATAGATGACAAAACTGAGGCAAGCAAGATTAAACAATTTGTCCAGGGTCACATAGCTAGGAAGTGTCTGAGGACATATTTGAACTTAGGTCTTCCTGATTCTAAGCTCAGCATTCCATCTACTGTGTCACCTAGCTGTCAGAGAGGGGAAGGTTAAGGTGCTTAATATATATATATATATGTATATATATATATATATATATATACATATATATATATATATTATAACCTCAATATTAAGGACTTTCTTTTTTTAACCTTAAACATGATCATGAAAAAAAGACAAGGGGGGGGCTGAACAGAGGAACAGTAAGAAAGACAGATCTTGGCTCTATTTTTCATTACTATTTGGGTTCTTGGAATCTCTTGATCTCTGTTTTTGATCCCTCATCTATAATAATATTCTTTGTCCTTTGTTTATGAAGAGGACTAATGACATCAAAGAATGACTTGACTTGCCCATGAATTGGATTTAAGTAAGACAAAATCAAGCCTTGCTCTCTCTTCCCAGTGTCATCCATTCCAGTGACAGGACAAAAGTAAGTGATGCAGTAGATAATCTTTACATCTTAGATGTCTGATAAAGCTAAGCACTCCCACAGTACCTGCTTTAGCTGCCTTCATGAAAACTGGAACACATTGTTTCCATCCATCCATTCTGCTAGGGAGTCTTCATGTTCTTGGGAAAACACCCTTCTAATTCACCAATGGGTTTCTGACCCATTGATTACCCTCAACTTGTTTTTTTAGCCCATCACCTGAGTTGTCCAGGGGTGGCCACTACACATGCAATAGCTTCTTAGAGACAGGTAAAAGTTGAGGGCAAGGTAGGCACCCAAGGTAGATGAACAGCCCTGAAAAAAACTCAGGAAGACATCATACCAGAGGTGCTAGTACTCTTTGGACACCTCATGCACCCCTCTAAAATAATACCTCGCATTTGTATAACACTTTAAAACATTCAAAAGACTTATACAAATTATCTTGATTGATTTTCATCAATATGATATAGGCTGAAGAGGTAGTATGGCTCCCATTTTACATGTGAAAAAACAGGATCAGAAAGTGACTGGCCAAAGATCACCCAGCTGGTAAAGTAGTCAGGACTAGAACTCAGGTTTTCTAACTCCTAATTCAAGTACCTTCTTCTTTACCTCTGAAACACTGCCTTTCAAACAATGCATTATAAATAAATAGCATAAAGACTGGATCTGCAAGTTCATTCCCATCAGAACTTTCAGGTGAGGAAATGCCTTCTACCAATGCAGATCATCACTTTCTCTGAAACTTAGAAGCTTAAGAGAGTTTCCCATCATTCTAAATTGACTTGCTTTTCCATCCTATAGCCAGTGTGTGTTAGAAATGGAATTTGAACTAAGGGTGAGTAGGTCAATGTTTAACTAAGACTCTTCCAGGAAAAAAATGTATGCATACTTTTCAGTTTAATCTGCATTAACACTTTAAGTATAAGCAATCAAAAAAAAATAATAAATCAAGCCCCTGATGTGTAAAGTTTGTTAATTATGGAGTTATAAACATTCCCACTAAAAATTTCACAACTTCTTCAAGCTGGCAAATATACCTTTATTTGAACTCAACTTTTCTGGCTTTGAAGCTAGCATTCTAAGCCACCTTTGCATCTTATAAATAAAAGAAACAATTTGAATTTGAATCAAATAAAAAAGTATGTATTAAGCATAAATGTTCAAGGTGATGAGAAGTTAAAGACAAAAAAATTTAAAATCAAAGTCCCAACCTCAAGGAGTTTACATTCTACTTGTGACAGGGGTAGGAACACATTTTTAAAATATCTATTTACAAAATAAACACAAAGTGATTATGAGGGACAGAACTAAAAACCGAGAAGATCAGTTAAGGCCTCTTCTAGCAGGTGGCCCTTAAGCTGAACCATAAAGCTAGTCCAGGAATCAGGAAGATCTAATTCAAATTCAGCCTAAGACACTTACTCATTGTGTGACTTTGGGTGAGTCACTTAATACTATTTGCCTCAGTTTCCTCATCTGAAAAATGAGCTGGAGAGGAAATGACTAATCACTCCAGTCTCTTTGTCAAGAAAACCCCATATAGGATCATGAAGATTTGAAATGGCTAAAAAAACCCAAGATCCTGGGCACATCACTTAACTTCTTGTTTACCTTAATTCACTGGAGAAGGCAATAATAAACTCTAGTATCTTTTCCAAGAAAACTCCAAATGGAGTCACAGAGTTGAACTCAACCAAAAACACCTGAATAACAGCAAAAGAGGATTCAAGAAGCAGAGGTGAGAGGAGGAAGTATTTCCAGGTCAAGACTGGAAGGCAGGAGATATTATATACTGGGAACAATCAATAAGTCAGAATCTACCAAGAATAACAAGGGGCTCATTACCTTAAGCATATACATTGACTCAAATTGTGAAAAGGCTTTGTAAGTTACCTTTGACTTCAGTTTTCAAGTTGAACAATCTTTGGAGTGGGATCTGAGTATTTCGTCCTTTGATATAAGACTCGACAGAAAAAAAAATTCAGAATAACTGAATCTGTAATTCTTTTTTGCCAATTTTTGTTTTTAATTTTCCATCAAGACATTGATATTTCATGGAATAATAACTGACTTTTATAGAGTATTTTACAAGTTTGAAACATGAAACATTAATAATCTCATTTAAGTTTCACAATAACCCACGGTACAAAAGCTGTTATTATTCTCCTTCTATAGATGAAGAAGGTGACTCACTCATGGTTCCACAACTAAGTGTGGGAGCTGAGATTTGAACTCAGTTTTTACTGATGCCAAGGGTACTAGACCACATCAGATTCTCTTGCATTAATGTTCAAAAAAATTAACAACAGTACAATGTTGTGTAATGAATATACTAAAATGCTGAAAAAGGAAATGAAAGCACTAGGTTTTTCTCTTGCATTAATTTTTTTGTTTGTTTGTTTGTTTGTTTGTTTGTTTTTGCAAGGCAATGGGTTAAGTGATTTGCCTAAAGTCACACAGCTAGGTAACTTTCTGAAGCAGAATTTGAACTCAGATCCTCCTGACTTGAGCCCCATTGTGCCACCTAACTGCCCCTACTTGCATTAACTTTCAAAAAATTAACAATAGTACAATTTTGTATACTGAATGTATTAAAATGCTGAAAAAGGAAATGGAAGTACCACAAATTCTAGCAGTATAGCCTGTCTTCTACCTCATAGCCAGTTCCTAGTGTTGTGGGAACAACCAGGACTTAAGCTACTAGAGGGAAGGAAAACTAAAATTTTACGAGCTTTGGTTCAATGTTTTGCCCGCCTAGAATGGTTGTTACATTTCTAACTTTGATTTGGCTTGGGTTTTTTATTTTTGTTTGATTTTATTTTTTTGTTTGCTTGGTTTTGAATTTTCAAATTTTTTCCTGGAATTGAGATTTCATTTATGAAAAGAACTTCCAATAAGTAAATACCCTCTACCAAGGCAGATCTATGACTCTGCATTTATAATCTTAGAGCCTTGGGGAAGGAAGGAAGGAGAGAATAGGGAGTGGAAAGGGGAAGTTGGGTGTCACAGCAGGGATGAACCCTTATTCAGGACTGGTTGTTCTCTAACCACAATGTCACACTTCCTATCTAAACTTGGATTTATTGACTATTTTTCCCAGTTTTTCCATCATTTTAAATTTCTACATATCTTTACCTAGAAAGAGTTCTATAATCTTCACTGAGCAGGGACAATGTAGTGGAAAAGAAAAACTGTTGGACCTGGGATCGGGAAAGAAGGCGATAAGCATTTATTAAGCATCTACTATATACCAGTCACTATACTAAAGACTTTACAAATTATGTTTGTCCTTCATTATCAAAGATCATGACATCAGAGAGGTGATGCTGTGACATATACATGAGAGGATACTATACAAAGTCACTGGCTTACTTTCTACTCTGGATCGATATGAATCAAAATGACTGGAGATAGCTCAGGATGAGATGCAATCAGGTTAAGTGACTTGCCCAAAGTCACACAGCTAGTAATTGTCTGAAGATAGATTTGAACATCACTGTTATCTGAGATCACATTTTAACTCAAGTCTTTTTTTTACATCCAAGTCTAGCACTCTATCTCCTGCTCCACTTAATAATTGTTAATAATGATAATAATAATAATAATAGCATTTATATAGCCCTTAATATGAGCCTAGGCACTGTATTAAGAACTTTGCAATTATTGTCTCATTTGATCCTTGTAACAACACTAGAACATATGGGGCTTTATTATCCCCATTTTACAGCTGAGGAAACTGAGGTACACAGAGGTTTAGTGACTGGCCAAGAGTCACACAGAAATACATATCTGAAGCCAGATTTTAACTTAGGTCTTCCTGACTCCAGGACCAGCACTCTATCCACTGAACTGACTAGTTGCCCCAAAAAGTAAGCTACAAAAACTAATAAACTATAGTTTAGTTCCCTATTACCCCAGAATCAAATATTATTCTACTTTTTGGCTTTTAAAGTTCTTCACTACCAGATCCTTTCCTACCATTCCAGTCCTCCTTTTACTTGACTATCTTCTACATACTCTACCATCCAAAAACATTGACCTTCTTACTCATATGCTCTACCTCTTAATTCTATACATTTTTACTGGCTGTCTTCCATGCCTGAAATGCTCTCTTCTTACCTCCACCTGCTAGATTTCCTGACTCCTTTCAAAACTAAGCTACCAAAAGACTTCCCAGGTTCCTTTACAATCTAGGATATATATTCAATGTACTATACATAGTTGCTTGCCTGCTGTCATTCCAATTCAACTATAAGTTCCTTGAGGGCAAGAATTATATATATTTGGTTTTTTTGGATTATATCCTTTTGGTTTTCTACTTAGCAAATGTTTAGTATAGACTCTAAAAAATAGATAACTAATAATTATAACTGTAGAACCTACCTGATTGGAGACAATAGTTACAAAGTGCTTTGAAAATGTTAAAAGTCCTAGAGAAATTTTAACTGTTATTATTCACAGAATGCTTCAACTAGATGATGGAGATGCTTGCAAAGTAAAGGATTCACATGCTGATATTGCTTATGAAAGAAAGCTCAACCCAATGTCTATTGAGACATGTCATTATCAAGCTAATTAGTACCAGCTAATTAGCTGTCTGATAACCATCAGGAAATTAGATTATGTTCATGTTGATCATTATATTAATGGTTTGCTTAATGGATGATATCCTCATTAGGGGATGTTAGCACATCTAATCAAACTGTTGAAATTGACAAAGCTCTGAAATTTGTCCTAAGTATGTGCCAGCTCATCGGAGTTTAGTCATAATAAAGAAGGGACCCAAATTCTCTGGCTTTTAACAATAGCAAGGACAAGATGGTACAATTAAGGGTCTTCAAATTCTGTTAGATCTAAAAGGGTGCTGCTTTCACATGAACAAATTGATCATCAATTCCACCAATATTTATTATACTGTCTGCTTTATGCAGTGCTGACAATAAAAATATAAAATTTAAGCTGGAAATGTAACTGAATTTGTAACTTTGGGGCCTGAATTTGATTCATATCTCTGACACTCACTAGTTGTGTGACATTGGACAGATCACTTGATTTCAGTATCCTCATGTGTAAAGTGGGGGTAGGGGAACTTGGTCTGGATTACCTCTGGGTCGCTTTTGTTCTAGAATCTAGATCTATGATTCTAAGGATCTTATGATAGAAGGAAAGAAGATATAATAGGGACAGAAAGTGTGAAACAAGGTATTATGTAAGGATAAGTCAAGGAAAGGTCAAGAAAAGATGCTCCAGGAAAATTTGAGAAAGAAGAGCTCACTTTCCACTGCTGTGGGATCAGGAAGAGTTTCCTAAAGGAATTATTATCTTCCTTGGACCTAGACTGGGAAAAGATTTAAATAGGTAGAGAGGAAGAAGGAATTTGTTCAAGGTATGGGCATCACCTACACAAATATAGAAGTGGAAGTATACAGGACAAGATCCAAAATTCTTTAAGTCTAGTTTGACTGGAATGTAGAGTTCACTAAGGGGAGGAGACTGGGGGGGAAAGGTCACAAAGAGTGCCTGGAGTCAAATCATTGATAGATAACCTTAAACACCAATTGAAGTTTCATCTTATCTTTGTTACCAAATCTTGTCATTTCTGCCTTCACCATAATACCCAGGTGGGTCTGCCTCTCTCTTCTCACATAACTCCTTTATATCAAGCCCTGATCACCTTTCATCTCTGTTATTACTAAAATTGTCTCCTTATTTCAAGTCTTTTACTACTCCAATAGCTTCAACTCAACCACTAAGGTGATGTTTTTCTAAAACATGGGTCTGACCATTTGTTTTCAATTGTATCTGACTCTGTGACCCCATTTTGGGTTTTCTTGGCAAAGTTAGTGGAGTGATTTACATTTCCTTTTCCAGCTGAAACTGAGGCAAAGGGGTTAAGTTACCCAATATCACATAAAATGTCTGATGCCAGATTGGAACACAGGAAGATGAGTTTTCCTAACTTTAGGAAAACTTTAGACCCAGAACTTTATCCACTGTACCACCTAGCTGCTGTGGGAAGACAGACATATTAATGACTTTGGACAAAACTGAATTGTTCAAACTATTCTGGAAAGCAAAAGTCACTGTATATATCCTTGTATTCAGGGAGACCACTACTAACCATATACTTCCAAAGATATCAAAGACAAAAGAGACTCCATGTGTACAAAAATATTTATGGCAAAATTTCTTGTAGTAGCAAAGAAACAGAAGAAAGCTGAGTACCTATAAATTAGAAATGGATGAACAACTAGTGAAGTATGGATATAATACTATATTATGTTTCAATGAGAAATGTAGAATATAAAAAAATTTTTAAAAATCTGGGAAACTTGTATGAACAGATACAAAATGAAGTAAGCAGAAAAACAAGTTATATTGAAGCCCACAATAATGTAAGGAAGAGCACCTGTGAAAAATTTTTGAACTCTGATCAACACAATGACTTTAAGATCACAACTTAAGTCGTGATTAAAGTCACACTATGAAGCATGCCTCCAACCTCTCAACATAGAGGTGGTGGGAAAACAAGAACAGAATATGATATGCATTTTCAAACACAACCATGAGTTGTTTTGTTCTGTTTGACAAACTAAAATTCCATTTTCTTCTCTAATCCCTCTTAATTCTGGTGCTTTATTTTTTTTATTTCCTATTTATCCTGTATAAAACATGCATTTATATATTTGTTTACATGCTGTTCCCCCCCCCCCCCATTTAATTATAAATTCTTTGAGGACAGGGACTGTTCAAAAGACTTTCTTTGTATCCCCCAGGACTTAGCACAGTGAATGATACCTATAATTAATTAATTAATTAATGTTGAGTGATTGATTGATTAATCTTACTTCTTTTAAGTCTATATTCTATGATAGAAATCAGGAAAAGTTGTTAAGAAATGATACTGTGAAAATATGTTAAATACAAATGTACATGTACAACTTTTACCAGACTACTGGATGCCATGGGGAGGGAAGATGGTAGAAATATGTGGAACTCATAAATTAGCAAAAGAATGAATGTTGAAAAATTACCATTGCATGTAACTGGAAAAATAAAATTTCAATTCAAAAAAAAGTAAATTATACTAAAGTAAAAAGACAGAAAATAAGAGAATAAAACTTTGTAAAAAGAGGAAATTACAATAAAAATAATAAGCATAGGGTAATTAAGGACAGAATTAGGGTAATACCAATGGAAATGAAAAGGAAGGGATAGTGCCTAGAGAAGCTATAATGGAAGGATAAATAAGAACCTGGACAATTCCTTTGTCATTCCAAGAGTCAAGTCATAATGATTGGGAGAATGGTACTGCTCTTAACAAAACCAGAGAAGTCAGGAAGAAAAATTGGAAATCAGAGGGAAGATAAAATTATTTTGGACTTGATGAGTTTGAATAATCATACTTCAAGGAGAAATATGATCAAAACAACTTGCTAGGCATTTGACAAAAACATAGAGTACATACCTCTTGATAAGAAAATAATGGCCTAAAAAAGCAAAGTGAGGCATACATTTTATATACAGGTAATATGTTGATATTTTTATTTGACTATATCCATTTGTTATGTAGGAAAACTTATATGAGGGTAGTTAAAGAAGTAGAACTATATTAGTGATAATGATACCAAAAAAGGGGGGAAAATAAAGAAAATAGAGTCAGAATTAGGGAATCAGTGATTAGAAGCTCAGAAGACAGAGATGGGTAAACAGTATGAAAACTACCATATTAAATTTAAAATATACTTCTAAAAAAAGCCAAACATCATAGAGATTCAGAGTTTCACATGTAGTCCTCTTTTCCTGTTCTTTGGATAGTAAATGTTCATGTTTATTGTTGTTCATCAAGTTCATAATAATCATGTGTGAACTGAGTCAATCATATTAAGGTTTGTGAGAACTATGTGGTGGTCCATTCCTGAAAAGACTTGTTTTTATATATTGTGAAAGGCCTTGCCTTGTCCAATGATCATCAACCTCACTTTCATGACCATGTGAAAGCAACAGGGGGCAAGATACTACATATATTAAAAGAACAGATAATTTCTGGCTGGCATTTCTTGCATACGGCACTCTAGATGGCAAGATGTGACTCCCATAAAGGTATAAAGAAGGGCAGGATTCTTCTCTACCCTGATGTCATGCTAATCCAGTCCATATGGCAGCTGGTGCTAGAGAACTTAACCAAGCAAGATCTTTGGGGGCATGCTCCTAAAGGCCTTTGCCTCTTTGTGGTTGTTTTCAGAGTACCTGGTGACTTTGTGAGTTCTCAGAATTTTTCATCTACTATCATAGTGACACTAATAGTATCCTATGGAGTTATTGATATGAGACATTAAAAGGAACAAGAGAAGAAATACTTGACAATTACTCCAGTCCAGTACCCTTGGAAAAATGACTACTAACAGGAAAGGACTTGATTTGTTTTACCAGAAGTGTTGACCAAATAGTGCCCAATCAAAGTGAAATGGAAAGTAACTAATTAATAGCCTTTTAAACTGTTTTACAACCTGATGATACAACTATATTAACCTCCCAGCAAATTACAACAGTAATTATGTTATTGAATCTTGCTTAAATCATTCTTTTAATGCTCACTTTGATTCTTTCTAGGCTTAGCATTTATCTACCTTTCCCATATCTGATTGTTCCCTGAGCACCTTTTTACTTCCCTTCTCTATCCCTTTCCTGCACTTATATGTAATAGTTTTTATTATGATAATCAGTGTCCTGAGAACTCTAATAATGAAGATTTGTCATCAAGTCAATGAGTGTTAAGAATGGAGGGTCTTAGGGTGGCTAGGTGGCACAGTGGATGGAACTGTGCCTGGAGTCAGGAGTACCTGGGTTCAAATCCAGCCTCAGACACTTAATAATTACCTAGCTGTGTGGCCTTGGGCAAGCCACTTAATCCCATTGCCTTGCAAAAACCTAAAAAAAAAAAAAAGAATGGGGGGCCTAATCCCTCCCCTTAGTTGATAGCTGGGCTTCTCTAGTGCTGAATCTGACATAAATGTCTGGGAACAGAACACTCCAGTACTTATAATGAAAAAAAAGGGGGAAAAAAATCATTAAACCACACATGACTATTAGATAACTCAAGGGCCCTATTATGAGCCTTGCAATATCAAGAGAACACAAAAAAGTACCCTAACAAACTAAAAACATGGGAAAACATGGAGAAGAATGGCACAGGAAGGGAAGATTTGATAATTTGTGAGTTAGAGGGAATACCTACACTGACAAGTGTGGGCATCCAGGTAGAAAGAGCAATATTTATTTATGAGAATAAACCTAACTGCAAAGAGGATTTGAGAAGAGGAGGAGGGGGTGGGGAAGAGAAGGAGAAAGTAGAAGATAATAATGGAAAAGAAGATGAGAAGAAGAATAGTTCATGCTGGGGAAGAATGAGACAAAAATTGGATAGATATGATAAGACCATATTGTAAAGGACCTTGAATGTCAAACTAAAGAGTTTTAGACTATAATAACAACAAAATACATTTACATAATGCTTTAAGGCTTACACATTCCATCACATATATTATTTCATTTGATCTGGAGACAACTGGAACCAATACAGATTCCTGAGGACTAAGAAAGGATACAACTGACATTTCAAAAAGATTACCAAGATAACATTGTGTAGGAAGAACAAGAGGTTGGGGGAGAATAGAGTTAGCAAGAATGTTACAGAAGTCCAAGTTTGAGGAGCCTGAAAAATGGGATAAATAAAAATGCAGAGGAAAATCTGAGCTATGTTTGAAGAATCAATAGGACCTGATGCCAGGTTGACTCATAGGGTAGGCTCTCCCTGAGCATTAGTTTTTCTTCATCTGTAAAATGACAGATTGGACTAAATGTGCTCTGGAGTCCCTACGAACCTTGAATCTATAGTTAAAAGAGAAGGAAGAGTACTGGTAATTTCCCAGGTCATATAATTGGTTTTACTGAACAAGGAGGAGGAATTTGGCTTACTCAATATGTATTAAAGATCCTACCATCAGGGTAAGAGATGAGAAAAGTATCAGGTCATGAAAACCAAGATTATGTTGTAACTCAGAGAGGTTCATCAGGTTGCTCCCTGTCTCTTGGAAATCTACCTTTGTGACTAATGGTTTCACTGTCTTGTTTGTGACTAATGGTTTCATTGTCTTGTATGTTTAGCTACCAGATCCCTCAATAGCTAACAAATAAGTGTTTTAAATTAAGCAATCTCATGTTTCTCTTTTATTCAACCTGGTGGGAGGATATGGTAGATCTCTGGCCCAGAGCAGTTTAAATATTGAACATTTGTTTAAATATTAAACTTAGAGGTTATTCTAGTAGAACAAGATTGAGTCAATAGTCAAAGACCAAGCAGCCTGGGTGGGGGTGGGGAACCAGAGTTAGAGATCCCTCTAAATCTCATTCTTTTCCATATTATGAGCCTTTGAAGGTTTTAAGTTTTCCAAAGAACAGTAAAGTCACAATATGTGTGTAGGTTTGTATCTGTGTAGGTAAGGAGTATACATGCATGCATTTGTACAATAAATAAGGTGGCTCAGAGGGAAAGTTGTTCTTTGTTGTTGTTCATGATCAGTTATTGTTGTTATTAAATCCTTTCAGTAATTTTCCACTCTTCATGATCCCATTTGGGGTTTTCTTGGCAAAAAATATGACGAAATTGAGGCAAACAGGGTCACACAACCAGGAAGTATCTAAGGTTAGATTTGAATCCAGGTCTTTTTTTTACTCCAGACCTGGTATTCTAACCACTGTTGCTTTCTTCAAAGCCTCCCATTTCCCAATAAGGAATTTTCTATCCCAAACACTTCTTCCTCCACATCTATTCTCAAGCAGGTACCCTCAGCCTGGTATATATGTAAGAAAAGTTCTGGAAAACAAGGGATCAATCCCCAATTCCCATACTCACTAGATGGATGAATCCTTTAAAGTTTTATTGTTTTATCACTCAGCCTCAGTTTGTCTCATATATAAAATGGGGATAACAACCTATCTCTTAGGAGAAAACTTTTTTGTAAACTTCAAAGAACCATGTAAATTAACTGGAGAGAGGATACTACTGGGGGGAGGGGCAATGTTCAAGTGTTGCAAAGAAATGGCTAATACTATTAATCATTACAATAAATGAGAAATGGACAAAACAAAATTTCAAACAATAAAATTCCTTCTTCTCCACCCATGGGTCACTACAATAAAAGAAAAAGGGAAAATCAGGCAAATAATTAAGCCACTCAAGTATATAAAGGTGTGTTTTTTACCATAAATGTACAAATATTTGCCTTCATTCTGTTTCAGTTTATAAAATATTTTGGATGTTTCCCCTTCCAATTTATAGCACAGAGAAAAATACTAAGTTCTAACCTTTAGGTTGCCACACTTCATCCTAAGTAGTAAGGATATATTTACATATTCCCTTTTAGATCCTACAAATAAGAGTAAGACCACAAATTTAAAACTAAAAGGAACCTCAAAAATTTCCTCATTTAATAGATAATCTATTGAAAAAGGGAGAAATCTAGAATCAAAAATTCTGATATAAAGCTATTTTTACTGAAGTAAAACACAATTTCCTAATTTGGATCTTGGTTTTCCTCCATTTATAAAATGTTTAGCTCCTCTTTAAGAGGGACTGGAATTTTTCTTAGATGAACTGTGTTGTTATTAACAAGCAAAGTATGGAGGAAGGGTTGGTTAATTTAGAAAAGGTTAAGAATTCATTATCTTAGGATCAAAATTAAATGGCAGCAAGGAAACAAGAATGTACTAGTTTAAAGTTTTATGTGATTTTTTGAAATTGCAGCACCCAAAGTTTGTTCCAAGGACTTTTTAAGAGTCTAAGACCCTCCTTTCAGTGGTCTTCAAGGTCAAAATTATTTTTACAATATGCTAAGATATTATTTGCCTCTTAAGATATTCTTTTCCTTTTACTACCTGTGAAAAATAGATTTTCTTCATATTCTTCAGCTAAAGCAATGCAGAAGCTCATGAGAATCTTGCTATCTTCTATTAAGCCAGATATTAAAAAAGATTTGCAAAAATATATAAAAAATTATTCTTACCAAATTATTTTTATTTTAGAAAATATAATTTTTCATTAAAATGTATTTTTGCATTAGTCCATAGACTTATTATTTTAAATGAACTAATAAATATTTTAAATTATATCAGCTTTAATTTCTGATATAGTAAATATCAATATCTACAATTCATATATGTGAAAGCTCTTTGAGGAATGCAATAGTTTTTAAGTATGTAAGAGAATCCTGAGACCAAAGTTTAAGAAATCATAGTTTAAGATAACCTGTCTTCAATGAGCTGCATGTGCAGATTTGAAGAGTCAAAACTTTAATGTTTTAAACATAATGAGAAAATTTTTTTCTTTTGAAAAACGCAGGTGATCAAAGATAGAGGGCATAGTACCTACCCTCAAACTAATGGGGAAAGGCTAAGTACAACAATAACTCTTGACAGAAGGGAGAGCAAATTAAGTACCAAGGAGAGATCCCAGCAAACTGTTCTAAGAAATTTTAACCATTAAAACCTTCTCACCCATTAGTGTTTCCTGGAAACTTATTTCTGTAGAAGTCAATGAGCTTTGTGCTAGCTACATTTCCAACTCAATGCCTAGAAAATCAAATCTCTCATTCTAATTTGAGTGAAAAGCACAAACCTTTGAGGTGAACATATCTGCTCTCTAGCCTAACCAGAGGCAGTATAGTGTGATGGATTGACAATCTGAATTCTAGTTTCAGTTTTTCCACACACACCCCTTATATAGACAAATCATTTCATTTCTCTGTGCCTCAGTTGTCTTATCTGTTAAATAATGGGGTCAAACTAAATGGTCCCTCAAGTCCTGTGATTTTTCAGACACTTTAGGATTAAAGTCCAGGACATATTAGAGTCTCAGACTAAGATCCAACAACCAATGATCATGTCCCCTGATACTCTGAGAGTCCAAGTCAATCAAATCAATCAAAAATTATTTATTGAATATCTAATATGTTTCAGATACTGGGGATAGAAGTACAAAGAAATAAATATACACTATTCAAAAAGAACTTAAATTCTAATGAAAAATAAAAAGTTCAAATGAAAAGATGCAACATAAATATAAAATGGATCAAAATAAATATACAAAGTATATTATAGAAAGTATAATATAGAACTTACATCAAAAAAAAGTTATTCATTAAAAGTACAAATGCTTGCTGCTCTGCGAGTCAAATAGGTAAGTTAATTGCATAAGGGCTCTTCCTGGTAGGAAAATATTATATAAAACTTAAATAAGATCTCCAGGCTAGAATTCAATTTTTGTCCCTAGAGACAACAGGAGTTACTCTGTTACAAGCTGCTTGGAAACTAGAAAAGGGGGTTTATGAAGCTAGCTCTAGAGGCCTCTGCACATAGCTGTCCTGTGAAGGATGGATTAGACTTTTTGCTCGGTCTGGAGGACAAATAAATTTGATTTAGGATAAAGAAAAATCTTTTTAACAATGAAAGTTGTCCCAACAGCTTCTTGGCAGTAAGGTGGCACAGTCGATAGTGCACCACACCTGGAGTGAGGAAGACTTAAATCGTTACAGACTTCAGACCATTGCTAGTTAAGTGATCCTGGGCAAGTCACTTAAACCTGTTTGCCGAAGTTTCCTCATCCATAAGATGACATAGGGTTCTTGTCATCCCCACTTGTCAACCACTCCAGTATCTGCCCCCCCCAAAAAAAACCCAAATCCAAGTCAAGGGTAGCTCACAAGCAGAAAGAAAACAAATATATTCAGTATACTTAGCATAAAAAATGCACCATCAAGACCAATTATAAAAGACTCAAATAAGTCAAATTGTCTCTAATAATAGCTCTGGTTCCTGGTACTTGCTAGGAACTCTTCTTTGGAGAAATTCTGTTAGAACATTCCCTCTGTATCTCTTTGATCTCTGCCTCACAAATGCTCAGATATTCATTAATTTTTGGCTGCTGATATTTGTTATAGAACTATGGTGGGAGGAAGCTTCTGGTTAGTAGCTGAGTTCTATACTTTGAATTGGAAAGACCTCAGTTCAGATCTCACTTCTGACTTTATGATTACAGACAAACCATTCACTCAATTCCAATAGCTTCATCTGTAAATTGAGGGAATTTTTTATGTAATAATAGCAATAAAAATGGTTGTATAACTAATAATAAACAATAAAAATTGTAAGAAAAAAAGGAAACCCCAAATGGGGTCATGAAGAGTTAGTTAGGCATGACTAAATAACAAAAGCTCCTTACTGATAAGTCTTCCTGACTCCAAGTCTGGCAATTCAACTACATACACGCCCTAGTTGCCCTTATTTGGCAACAGAAAACACTGGATACTAGTTGATTGGTCTGAAATTAGTAAACCTCTCGTCAGGAGAAGCACCTCCTGATCCTTGTTATCTTGAGCAATGGTCTCTTTTCCCATTTCCTTTAATTTGTGCAAGTTAAACCTCTGCATGAGATATTATATGAATTCTTTTGCATTTTCTTCTTCTTAAATGCTTTCTCTCTATCCCCTGTCAATAGTCTTGGGATTATAAAGGCTTTTTTAAAGGCCAAGGAACTTAAAAGGAGAAAAATAAAAGACTAGCAGAGAAAACCTTAGTTTCAATTTCATTAGGACTTCAGTCCCACTTCTATTGCTACTGAAAGGTTTATGGGGAAGAAAGAGGTTTGGGGGTCAAAGAAGATTTCATTGAAAACATGAAAGGGGATAGAGCACCGACCCTGGAATCAAGAGTACCTGAGTTCAAATCAGGTCTCAGACACTTAATAATTACCCAGCTGTGTGGCCTTGGGCAAGCCACTTAACCCCATTTGCCCTGCAAAAAAACTTAAAAAAAAAAGTGAAGGGGATGACAAGAACCCTATGTCATGAATCTGCCTTCATGCCTTAGAATTCACTTCCTGAGTTATAACTCAGAGGATTAACTAGTTTAAAAGCATAAGACAGAAGCAGAAAATAGTACTGGTATGGAATGTGGGTTTTCAATCAACACTTTTTTTTCCTGTCAGACTCAGATCATTCCACATGTGACCTAGCTCAGCTGTAGCCCTCTAGACTCCCACTTCTATTTAAACATTTGTTAGGACTATAGAAGAAGAAGAAGAAGAAGAAGAAGAAGAAGAAGAAGAAGAAGAAGAAGAAGAAGAAGAAGAGGATTGATACTATGATTTCGTCAGCAAAGGATCCTACTAGATGAGGAAACTCACTCTACCAATGGAGATATCATGACCTTCACTTACATAGAGAGGACAGTTGTCTAGAGCACTGGGAAATTAAATGACTTGTTCAGAGTCACACAATCAATATGTGGCAATGACAAGATTTTAATTTCTTCCTTACTTCAAGGCAGATCCTAGATCCAACTACCACATTTTGCCTTTCAGGGATCCTCCCTCCTTACCCCCCCCCAAAAGCAACACAAAATTAAAGCTGTCAGTTCCTAAACCACTAGTCTTCTCAATTTTGTTCTGTTTTTTTAAAGCAGTTAAAAGCAATTATTGCCTCTCAAAACACAAATTCTTCCATTTAAATAATATTTAGAGTTATTTAGCATGAAAAAAGGGAAGCAGTATGGTTTGCTCAATAAGACTAACTATCAAATCAAAAAATTTCTGTTCTGTTAGTAGGAATAGTTAGTTATATTTGAAATATAAGCCCTCCCAGAGGTTAGATGGACTCAAGAACTATGACTGCTAAACCTCTGTTACTTACTGGCTGTGTGATCCTGAGCAAATCATTGAACCTCAGTGTTCTGGACCTTTGGAACCCAAAACTTTATTTTAAAAATGTTAAAGATTGTTTTAATATGTAATTGGGGGCAAATAAATTTCTTATAAATTTCAGAACAGTTTCTGAACTGTATTTCTAGAGAGTTTCCTTAGCAGAAGAATCTCCACTGTAATCAAATTTAGATCCTTTTTTTAAGTTACAAAGCATTGTGGCAGCTAGATGGTGCAATGAATAGAGTACAGGGAACAGAAGTCAGGAAGTCTCATCTTCCTGAATTCAAATCTAGTCTCAAACATTTACTAGCTGTGTGAAATTGGGCAAGTCGTTTAATCTTTTTTTTTAAGTTTTAATTTGTGCAAGGCAATGGAGTTAAGTGGTTTGCCCAAAGCTACACAGCTAGGTAATTATTAAGTGTCTGAGGCAGGATTTGAACTCAGGTACTCCTGACTCCAAGGGCTGGTGGTCTATCCACTGCACCACCTGGAGCCACCCCCAAGTCGCTTAATCTTGATTGCCTAAAACGGGAGTGATGAAAAGTCAGAGATAACTTAACATCAATAACAAAATATTGTACATACCTCTAGATCTTCACCATAAACCTAGTCTAGATATGGTCATTGTTCATATAAAGAGGGACAAAGATACCCTAGATCATGAAGTAAATGCATAGAATCCAAAGACATTTCTGTTCTGACTCCAAGTCCATGAGCTGTCTATTGTGTCTAGAGTATACCCAAAATCATTTCCCACATATTCAGGAAAGGCCAACCTCAAATTAGGCAACCAATATGGAGGGCAAAGAGTCCCTAATTCTATCTTTCAATTATCTAGGCTCCTTGTAATTTCAAAAATATTAGCTATCATTTATATAACATTTCTAAGTTTGCTAGCAGTTTTATGTATATTGTCTCATTTATCTTTGTAAGGACCTAGTGAGGTAGATGCAATTTTTTATTATTCCTGTTTTACAGATGGAGAAAATTGAGGCTAGGAGAAGTTAGGTGACTTGCTCAGTCCCAAGACTGGGAAGCATCCGAGAAATTCAGGTCTTCAAATCCAAAGCTCTCTTTGCTATACCAAACTGCAGTTGCCCTCACTCTCCCCCATACACACGCCCGCATATACCCACACATCTACACACACGGGTTCCCATATTCTTCTAAGAGTCTTTTGACTCCTATATTACAGCTTTCAGACCTCTATGGTATCAAGGAGAAGTGTTGAACTTGAGAATCTGTGTAATTAATCCTACTGAACCTAAGATACACAGTCCTTGCCCTCTGCCTATTTAAAATCTAAAGCCGGCACGAAAAACTTGTAAACACACACTACAACAGAAATGCTTCAACTCAAATCCCTTTTCTCAGTTCTCTGCCCAGGTCGGAAGCTCCCCAAAAAGGAGATTAAAAATAAAAGAGACCGTCCCTACGTAGCCAAGCCCCCTAGAGAGAGGAAATCAAGTGCACCGGCACCAAAAAGGCACACCTGCTCTCCACTCCCAATCCGGACCCGAGCCACACTGGTGGGCCTCTATGGGGGGGCGTCATTACCCAGTTCGAATCCCCCGGGGTTGACTCTAGGGGAAACAGGGTGCGGTTGGGATGACAGCCCAGTCCAAAGGGAGAACATGTAGCATCATCCCCCTGCCAAATTTCCCTCCGAGTTAGCTGCGGCTGACCCGGTGCATCTTACCCAAGGAAAAGGAGTAGGTGGGTAAGGGAGCCAGAGATGTTCTGCAAGCAACAGGGTGTAGAGTTGCCTCCTCAGAGCCAGGGCTTCACTGAGCACAGAGCCCCGCCCGCCCGACTGCCAAACCCCAACGTCAGTGCCTGCTCTGCCCTTGCCCTTTCCAGTCCAGCCCAACCCCAGGAAGCTGGGGGGTGGGGGCTGGGAGGAAAGCTCCTGGCTCTGAGGCAAGCCAGCTCAGCCTGGAATTCCCCCGGAAGCTGGGCCAAGGCACTCAAACAACCCGGGGCGCAACTGGGTCGTGGGGTGCCCCGAAAGACATACCTTCTTACCCGAGGGACCGAGGGGACTCGAGATCTCAGCCTTCCCCCCTCCCCCAAAGCTTCTGCCTCCAGGAACCCCAGGAGAAGAAGAACTCAAATTGCTAAAAGAAGTTTCTTATTGCTCAGGAAGGCTAGGGTATTAAGTAATGGTGACAAGACTCAGATATGAAACCAAAACTCAGTAGAGGTGGAAAGGGAGTGAAAGATACTCAGGAGTCTTCGAGCTTTGTCCTTTTGAAGACAAATCTATAGATCTCCTACCCAATCCTGCAACTCATCCAGGGACTCTTCCTGTATCCCTAGGGCTTAGCAAAGTGTCTGGATACCTAGTGGGTGTTTTAGCATAGGTAGTGATTGAGTGATTTAGAGATTCTAGGCTTTTGTTATTTTTGTTTGGGGAGGGTTTTTTTTTTTTAATGACTGTTGCTCTTTGTAATCTAAAAGAGATACTGTGGACAAGAATCAACTATGATTCGGCTTATCCCCGGATTCTTTCCCTATCTACAAACAGATCCAGATCTCATCCATCCTCTATTTAAATAAGCAAAGAAAGAAACAAAAATAAAGTCTTCACTTGATCCTACCTATTTCCCTGAGTTATCATGGCACAGTTCTTTGTCTAAAAGGTAAAATTCTAGGAAAAGCTGTTTCTACTTCTTGCCTCTACTTTCACTTTCATCCCTATCATCCCACTGAACCATCTCTCTCCATGGTTACTAACGATCTCCCTTTTGCTAAACCCACTGGTTTATTCTCCAGCGTTGTTGACCACCGAGGCATTTGACATTATTGTCTACAATCTCCCCTTATTGGATCCTCTCAAGTTTTCATGATACGGTTTTGTCATAGTTCTCTTACTATCCATCAGCAGTCCTTTCTTGGTTTCCTTTAAGGATTTATCATTCTTGTTCCACTTCCTTATATGGGCGTACTCCAGGGCTCTGTCCTGAGTCCTCTCCTCTTCTTTCTCTCTCTTCTCTCTCTCTCTCTCTCTCTCTCTCTCTCTCTCTCTCTCTCTCTCTCTATATATATATATATATATATATATATATATATATATATCTTTTTCTGTCTCCCTCCTTCACTCTCTGTCTCTCCCCATAAGCTCTTTTGGAGGTTGTTTGTAAGCAGCAGGGAAGATATCAGTAGATAGACTGAATTAGTAGGGGAAAGTGGATAATAAGTGGGGACAATCTATTAAAGAAGAATGCCCAGGATAGAATCAAAGTACCAGTGTAGTGGATTATTTGGGGAGAAGAGTAGAAGACTAGAGTAAATAAAAGAAGATAATGATGATAGGGAATGATAAGGTGTTGTGAGATAAGAAGGGGAGGAAAAGGAATACAGAACTGAATAGTCTTCAGTGGGGATACAATGGGGACACAATGAAAAAAGTTTGAGGAGAGAAAAGAAAGTTTAGAATAGCTGTTGTGGCAAGTGAAAAAGAAAATCAATTAAAGAGAAGAAAAAGGCTCCCACAACTCATTTTTCAATGGTGGTTGTTCTTGTAATTAGAGGAGACACAGTGGGCAGAAATCAACTATGCTTCTGCTTATCCCCGAACTCTTTCTCTACTATCTACAAACACACACAAGCTTTTGGAGGGAACAGTTGAGTTAATAAAAATTTGCATCTAAACCAGTCAGTAAACTGCTTTTAGTGACTTCCTCAACTAAAAACATCAGCATGAGAAACTGGGTGTTGGACCTGGATTAAAATAAGGCCTCAGACACTCACTAGCTATGTGATTATGTTTAGTCAAGTGATTCGACTAGGCAAGCCCAAGTTTGCCTCAGTTTCTTCAACTTGTAAAGTGAAGATAATAACAGCACTTACCTTGCAGGGTTGTTGTGACAATAAATTAGTTAATATTTTTAAAGCATATATCATAGTCCCTGGCACATCATAGGCACTATATAAATTGTTAATTCCCTTTACTTCTTTTCACATCACTAGGTAAAAGGCAGGTGAATAGTGAAAATCTAGCATTGGCATATGACCGGGCAGAAGGCAAGAGATTAGAAAGCAGAGAATAGGGACTTGTTAACTAAAGAATTAAGACTGGAAAAAGGAGGAAAAGTTCTAAATACCTAGAAAGTACTAAAGGGTAGGAAGATTTTCTAGAGGCTTGGAAAAGTACTGAACCCAAAAGATTAAAAGTCAGCCAAGATGAGAGTGAAGAGTTTAGAACAAAGGCCAAGAGAAAGATGCAATGAAAGGAGATTGTGATCAGGTAAAGGGAATTTCAGAATTCTGTATCATTGAAACCAGAACACTTGAGGGTAATGGTGAAATCAAGATTTTGACCATCTTCTTGGCATAGTCAAGGCAGAGCAGAGAAGTAGGTGTTAGGAGTTTAAAAGATTAGGAAACTGGAGATTAGGGTGCTTGCAGGATTGATATAATATGTTAAAGACAGCAATAAGGGTAGAGAAGAATATTAGCCAAGTATAGAACTCACTGAGAAAGGAGAATGTTATGGGGATTGGCATATAATTGCTATTAGGATCTGAATTGGGAAATAAATCTGTATAGCATAAATCTAAATGAGAAATTGCTGAGTTAAAGAGGAGAATCTGGAAATGGCAATAGGAGGTCAAAAGTACTCAGATTATAGCTCTAGGATCATTGAGTCCAGGGGCAAAAAAAAAAAAAAGAGAAGATTCAGAAGAACTGAAACGAATGGCCAGGGAAGCAGTGTCATGATATTAAGTCTCTGAAATGCTAGTCACTCTTCTATTCTATAAGCTTCAGGACTCCCCATTGCCTTTGGGATAAAGCACATTCTTTACTTTTTTTTAATTTTTTGGATTTTTCAAGGCAATGGGGTTAAGTGGCTTGCCCAAGGCCACACAGCTAGGTAATTATTAAGTGTCTGAGACCGGATTTGAACTCAGGTACTCCAGGGCTGGTGCTCTATCCACTGCGCCATCTAGCCGCCCCAAAGTGCATTCTTTCTGGCAGTTAAATCAAATCAACTTTCAAACCCACTTCACAGAAGCCAAACTGGCCTATTTGTTTTATTTCCTAGACAAGATTATTCATTCTCCATTTATGCTCCCCCCCCCCCCAAAAAAAATCTCCTACCCTAGAATGCTTTCCCTCCTTATCTTTAATCCTTGGAATCCCTTGCAACTCCCTTCAAGATTGTCAGTTGGAATGCACCATCTTTCCAAAAAAATAAAAGCCTCTCCTGATTCCCCCAGTTTCAAGTACCCCACCCCAAAAGTATCTCCAGAAAAGAACAGAGACCTTCTGCTCCCATTCAAGCCCCCCATCTTATATCAAAATAGGTCGGGTTTTATCAAACCCAACCAAAAATCTCAAAACAGAAAGGAGTTAACAACCCAAGACCATGAACATTTCTTGATCAACATTTCCCTCTCCAATTGGACCTCAGTTTTCCCAAGGAGCTATCCACCACAATGGATAGAGTGCTAGCCCAGGAGTTAGGTTCAGTTCAAATCCATCGCCAGACACTTACTAGCTATATGACCAGGACAAGTCACAACCTTTGTTTCAGTTTCATCATCTGTAAAACAGGGATGCTGATACCTTCCAGGTTTGTTGGAAGAATCAAGAGATACTTTTTGTTGGGTTTTTTTTGCAAGGCAATGGCTTTAAGGGACTTGCCCAAGGTCACACAGCTAGGTCCTAATCATTAACTGTCTGAGGGATTTGAACTCAGGTACTCCTGACTCCAGGACCAGTGCTCTATCCACTGTGCCATCTAGCGGCCCCAAGAGATACTTTTAAAACACTTTACAAATCTTAAAGAGCAATATAAATGCTAGCAGCAGCAGGAAAAGGAGTAATCACAGTAGTAGTGGTATTTCACAGTTGAGTCAATCTGCAAATACTACAATCAGCCTTCTTGGACATATATGGTCTATCAACTTATCTGATAGTAGTGAATCCAGCCTGACTCTTGTCTCTTCATCTCATGGTACTGTTTCCTTAGTTCCTGCTTAATCTTATAACCTTTATACATTCCCTGGAAACTTTTATGTAAGAGTCTCAGAGAACTCCTCCAGGCCCTACTGGCACTCATTCTGAAATTCTAAACTGGGTTCCTGGCTGCTTTACCATTGTTTCTAGCCTTAACTATCTCAGGACCTATGAATTGTTTCATATTATATTGTGTCATCTGCCAGCCTTCTTGTGTCATTTGTGGCTTCCACAAAAATACCCATTTAATTTCTTATGCCAACATACAATATAACAAAACCATGATGGGAGAAAAGTCATGATGTAGAAGGGTAACTGTAAATACTAATTAGCTTCAAAGTTTAACCTAGTAGGATTTTGCAATCAGCCTTCAGTTACCTCTACAAAGCTACAGATTTTATAGTATCAGCTTACTAGGGAGGGCTTCCAGGAATAGCAATCTTCTCCGTTCCTCTTTCCATCCTCTACAGGCCAATAGTTCAAAAAGTCTGGTTGTATTCAGGGCAAAACTCAAGAGATGCCTTCTGGATTAGTCTGGCCTATCAAGAATGATTCTTAGCGTAACTGAAATAAATACAACAGAGTTGAGGTTGGGGCAAATATGGGCAGTTTGATTAATTTGTTCCCAATCTTTGGTTTTGAAATTGATATTGTTCTTGGGTGAGTTGAATTTTAAATTTCTCGCTATTAGATATTAATATTTTCAGAATTCTGTTTGGTTTTGATGTTCTGGGAAACACTTCAATAATTTTCTAAAATACAGTCATCAAAACTATATGATGATTAGTCATATGAAAAATTGCTCTAAATCATTACTTATTAGAAAAATGCAAATTCAAGCATCTCTGAGGTACCACCTTACATCTCCTTACATGCATGAACTGATGCTGAGCAAGATGAGCAGAACCAGAAAAACACTGTACACCCTAACAGCAATATGGGGGTGATGATCAACCTTGATGGACTTGTTCATTCCATCAATGCAACAATCAGGGACAATTTGGGGCTATCTGCAATGGAGAATACCATTTGCATCCAGAGAAAGAATTATGGAGTTTGAACAAAGACCAAAGACTATTACCTTTAATTTAGGGGAAAAAAACTGATATTATGTTATCTTGCTATCTCTTAAACTTTATTTGTCTTCCTTAAGGATATGATTTCTCTCTCATTGCATTCAATTTGAATCAATGTATATCATGGAAACAATGTAAAGACTGGCAAATTGTCTTCTGTGGGGGGGAGGCAAGATTAGGGAAAAATTGTAAAACTCAAAATAAAAAAATCTGTAAAAGGAGGAAAAAGAAAATTATATAATGATTTCAAATGTTTTGAAACTTCAATCCTGAGTTTTCTTCCCCTTGACCTATATTTATGGGCTTTGAATTTAGAGTAAGATAACTAACTTAAGTTTAATTCCTGACTCTTACTAGCTGTTGATCTTGAGTAAATCACAAACTCTGGGACTCTCAGTTTTCTTATCTGAAAAATGAGTAGGTGGAATCTGACACATTTTTGAAGGTCTCAACTTAAATCCTAACTTTCCTCGACTCTTTTGTTGTTTATTGTTGAGTCTTTTCATTTGTTTTCTTGGCAAAGATACTAGTAAGTTTTGCCTTGTCCTTCTTCAGTTCATTTTACAGATAAGGAAACTGAAGCCAACAGTTAAGTGACTTGCCCAAAATCACAGTTAAGTGTCTCAGGCCAGATTTGAACTCAGATGAGTCTGATGGCAAGTCCAGTACTCTAACCACAGTGCCACCTAGCTGCCCCTCCTTGTCTCTAGCCCTTAAACAGTTACTATATCAACTTTCTTATTAATCTATTATCTTATTATATTCTTATTTTAAATTTCTTGCATTAGTCAGTAGATGCAGTTCCTCCATCTGCTTACTAAACTCCCACTGAGACTCCTTGTAATTTGGTTTCTGCATTCACCATTCTGCTAAAACTATTCCCAAGTCACTGCTTTCATTTTCTTTTGCTCATCCATGTGTCCTGTGAGACCAGATGTCAAATTGATACTCCTAAAGCACTGATATGACCATATCACTTTTTCTTCCCCATTTCTAAAGCATCTACTATGTACAAGATAGTACACATAGGGTTCAAGGCACTTAAGATACAAAGACAAAACAGTCTGTCCTGAAGCTTACAATGTACTGAAATATTGCAACGTCTTCCCAAATAAGCCAAAATAAGATCATTTGAAGTGGAAGAAAGCACTAGTAACTGGAGGGCTGAGGAAAAGTTTCCCTTAAGAGGTGATGCATTAGATAGTTTGAAAAAAATCTAAAGACTCCAAGGATCAGGAATGAGAGGAGGAATGCATTCTAGGCATGCACTTATGTAGGGGTCAGGAAGAAACACATATAGTGATGAAGGTTTACATAGTAGGATTTTTGACAAACTTCTCCACGTGCTTCAAACTGTTATTTCAGTTTTAAGTGAAAGTACTTGACAAAGACACTAGATGGTAGTATAACACTTAAAATCTACTTGGCCCTTTTTTCATCTAAAAATACTATTACAGAATATAATTCTATTCCCAAATTGTCCATATTGCATAACTTAGCCCTTTATGACAGCACATTTTTATGTAATTAATCATCTTCATTAATTGAACTTCACAAAATTCTTAAAATCCTTATCACAATATATTTAATAATAATAATATGCAAAACTGATGCTATTTGATGATTGACAGTATATAACCATAGTATGTCTTCCTATCTATGTTCTCTGTACCCTAGCAAAAGATTCTCTGCTTCTTACAGCATCACAATTTGGACTGACATCCCCTTGAAAAAATCTAATTAGGGTTAGGGTTAGGTGGAAAAGGTATGATTAATCTTATAAGATTCAAAGTTAACTCAGCTCTCAGCATAGTTGATAAGAACACTCTTCAAAAGAATTTGATTCAATCTCCTGTTTCTCAATAACTGGATGACTTTGATCAAGGCATAGCCTTTAAATCAGTTACCTCCTCTGTAAACTAAGGATACTTCATCCAATATGGACACTAGGTCAGAAAGTGAATAGATCAACGCTGGAATCAGGAGGTCCGGAGTTCAAATCCAATTTCAGACACTGATAGTCACTTAACCCAGATTGCCAGAAGGAAAGTAACAGAAAGGCAAGAAGGTAGGGAGGGAAGAAAGGAAGGATAGCCTCAGAAAAAACAAGAATTCAAATCCTGCCTTTGTCCTATACTGATTTTGAGGCACCAGTTATCAGTCACTTAACCTCTCAGTGACCCATGCAATTCTTGTTTTCAGATGAAATGCTCATCTGCTCTGCTAGTTAGGTAGCTCCTTTGTCTCTCAGTATAGGGATTTGGCTGGTCCAAATCTACCTAATAGCATTGGTTTGAGGACCAGATGAGTGTAAATTGTGTTTGTGGCATAAGCAGCACTATATAAATGAGAGCTATCAGCTTCATTATTTTTTCTCTTTGGCTTGCAATCACAGGCAAAAGTAGAAGAGGTCTAGACATCAAGACCAACAAGTGAGTTTGGAATATTGTCATTTGATGCTTATTAACTCTAAAGGGAACTGATATTTTCTGAAAGTCTTGTTTCTTTGCTAAAATTAAATCCTTAAGTGTAATTAATTAGGTTTATTTGATTTCAGCTCCATGCAAAAAGAATTTCCAGAAGCACTTGATGTTAGGGAAGAGACTCTGGTTACAGTGCATATAGTGCTATATCAGAGCACCATCATAACCAATTAAGAGTGTCCACTGTACAGACTGAAGAAGCAAATTATGATGATGATGCAACCCTGGAAAGCAGGTACAGGATAGATCTAGAAGTGGATGTGACTTTGGAACTAGTGAGTTGAGATAAGAATAAGTATAAAGTCATTAAAATAATAACTGAGGCTTGGAACAAGGCACATCAGCAAGTGAAGCAAGGCTTAGGAGCTAGTAAGAGACTAAGATTAAATCAGGTCATTGGTAACTTCTAAGACTTTTTTGCTCCAGTTCCTTCTAGAATCAACTGCCCATTCCAGTTGAAGAAAGCTGTGAAGAATATAGGTTAAAAGTGGCCCAAGTATAGAGGAAAGTTTTATTAATATTAGGTGGGTGAATAGATAACTCACAAAAAGAATTTCAATTCTAGTATGTCAATCAAAAGCTCAAATTCTGATAGATTTCTTTAAAACCTTTTTCATGTTTCAAAATAAAAAATTCCAAACAAGACGCGATTTGGGAGGCTGTTGTTTTTAAAGTTCAGACCACAGAGAAAATCTGTTGGTGAAAATATCATGTGTCCAATTATAATAAAAAAGACAACAAATGACAAATTAACTACAAGTATAGCAGAGAAACTAGAAAATCAGCAGATGGCTTCAAAGTCAACTGCTCTATAGCCTCCCCATCTCATCAGCATCACTGTCAATCTACCTACTTTGTCTAAAGCTGATGGACATTATAATATAAACTGCCTATATGACTTTTTATTTTCAAAAAATTTTTCCATTCTATGTAGAGTTTTCCATATTCATTTTTGTAAAGTTTTCCCACACCTACCTTTCCCTCCCCCAAACCCTATGATAGCAAATAATCTGATATAGATTATTCATGTACAACCATGATACATATATTTCCAAATTGATTAACTTGTGAAAAAACAATCAAGAACAAAAGTGAAAAAACTCAAGAAGGCAAAGGCAAAAAACAAAAAAGGTGAAGATAGTATGCTTTGATCTACATTCAAATTCAGTTTTCTGAATTTGACTTCTAATTCAAAACTAGCCATCTCTCAGTTGGAAAGTAGTTCCTTGAGATTCACTAGGGTCTGTTTCAAATCCCTATCACACCAAATAAAAATAAAATTACACATAGGGCTCATTTTGCCATTTGCTAAGTAACAGGGCAGAGGTGGGCCTGGAAACAGTGATCTGACCATAATAGCATTTCTTAAGATATATATATCCAAATTCATATATAGAATTATAACTTTTATAATTGTAACACCATTCATTTGGTACTTACATTGTAGTTATTTTTTCACATATACATTTCATGTCTCCTCAAATAGATTTAAGTTAGGGGAGGATAAGGACCTCCAGTTCTTATATCATCTTATTCTTTTCGTATCCCCCTCCCCAAAGACTATATAGAGCACAATGTCTTGGACATAGCAGCTCAATAAGTATTTGATTATGATGCTAAAAGCTTACCTCATCACTGCCAATTCATTTGCATATCTCTTCCAATTGGCTAGTAAAATTCAAGTCTTACTAGGATAATGGTGAACCTCAAACATGTTCAGTCAATTTCAGCTGTGCTACATTTCTAAACTTGGGCATCACAGGCTCCCTGAAATAGACTGTAGATAAACAGTCTGAGGGGGAGTACCATATCACAAATTCATCCGATTGGTTACACTGGCCATCAAGTTGTACAGAACAAGGTAAGAATCTCCCAACTTCACCCAAATGGTTCCTTTTTTCGGTGTTTTAGGTCATGTAGCAGCTGATATTACTAGTGCAAACAACAGTCAAAAAAATAACTGCAACACCTTTTGGTGTAATTAAAATCATTTTGTTTCACAGAATACTTTACAACCTTCTTGAAAAATAATTTTTGTATAGTTATGTAAAATTGCATGTACTTGGAAGACTGCTGAATGGAAAAAGTTAAGGGGAGAAAAGCAGTTGTGTGAACATGGGAAATAGAGAATATAGTATACTTAATAAATAGCACATCATAAAATATCATCAGTAACTTTTTAATAAACATGTAAAAAATATCCCTTGTCTTATAAACTCAAAAATCAGACTAAAAGACATGAAGGATTATACAGTATACCTGGAATAACTTTGGATAATATCAAAAAAATCTCAACACCTGAACAACTTGAATTACATTCAAATTCTCTATAAACTATAAGACCTGCTACAAAGTCACTATTTTTAAATTTTCACAAGTTAAAAGCAAAGTAATCCTCAGTACATATATGATATAGTTTCAAAATAAAGGCAATGATTTCTTTTCAAAGTGGAATATGGAAGCATCCTAAGGACCAAGTCATTGCTTTTTTATTGGTTTTGTTCTCAATGAAGTATGAATGAATTTGTTAGTAACTTTCAATTTCTTATATTATATACCCTCCAAGAGCTAGAAAAAATTTTGAAAAAGCTAAATCTGTAAGATGTGTTTCAGTTACTAAATAACATTATTTTTTGATTTACAACTTGACCAAAAAAAGGTTGGTTAACTTTTAACCTGCTATTCTTTAAGATATAAAAATGCAAAAATTAAACTGTAAGTGCCTAGTCAATATACCAAACTCACCACCTACTATAATATGGCTAATTAAATGAATAACTCATATAACCCAAAATTCTCAAGATATTTACTTCCTGTTAATAAGCAGTCTTAATCTTTTCTTAAAAAAAAATGTATAGAACTGATAACACAACCATGGGATATGTAATAATTTTCAACTAGCTCAACCACTCAACTATACCAAATTAAATCAAATTATACACAAATTTTTGTGATATTGTTCCTTCAAATCTTTAATTTATCCAAATCTGCCCAAGCAGTTTCAGGTATAGATCTCAATATTTGACCATGTGAACCTAAAGTCTAAAGTCAAAGTCAGATAGGTGTGTACTGTGATTAGTCATTCATTTGAGAAGAAAAATAATCAAAGTGCATCAATGGACCTAATTTTTTATATTGTTCCAAAAGAACATATTTTTCTATCCTCCAGTATTAGAATGATATATGAGCAGAGGTAGATTCTCCTAATAAAAAAAGTTTGCGAATTGTAATGTGAATTAGAAAAGATTATACATTATACATTCTAATCATACATCTTCCTAGGTTTCTGCTTATTCCCTATATGATAGAGATTAAAATTGTCAAATACCCCTTAACATTAAAAGGAGGTATATGCAAACTCTGGATTTTAGAGAATGAAACTATAATTTTCCCCCCATATGTTTTCCTACATATCTTCAAAAAAATTTCTCAAAAGACTTAAGTTTCACAATGGCATGTGTCTTTCTTAAAAGAGTTCAAAGTACTTTCTTTACCATCACTATAAAATGGAAAGGGAACATATCAATTTCATTTAATAAATGGAGAAAAGCATGGAATAAGATAACCACCAATGAGACATAGGAAATCGAAAGACAGAGCTAGAGATCACACTGGCAAGTTCAAATAATGGGGTATAAGTTCCTTATTTACTTGATTATAATTTCAGTGCTTGAAGGTTGTTACTAAATAAAATAAATGCTCAAGAAGGGTCAATGATATGAGTACCACAGTAGCTCTCTAATACCAACTTACAGATAAAGTAGTCCACTTTAAAGTAGATAATATGTTGATTAAGAATATTAGATGTGAAAATGGTGTGAAAAGATAAACTCCATGGTCTCCATTCCACAAAGACAATTTTCTCTCTTTACTCATTTTCCTATGTCTAAGGTGCCACTAACATTATGCCATTATTTCCCATGTCAGATTTTCCCCATGAACAATTTCCTAGACAATCATGCAGACTTGAAACCAAGTGCCTCCTGTCAGTGGTATGTGTTGTTAGGGAGACAGCATGGAAACATCATTAGAGTTCTTTCTTAACAAAAGGCCCTCTCAATTTAATCAAGGTGCTGAGAACCAAAGTCATCATTTTTTGGTTCAAAAAGATACAAGGCATTCCAATAAACAAGAAACACATTTAAATTTTATACATGTTCAGAAACAGTACCTTGACTATCTTTCAACCCTAAGGGTACTCACTGTACAAAGTAGGTGCTTTTAATGTGTCAAATGAATGAAATCCAACCATTCATTATTAAATGTATCAAGACAAAAATCCTGTTGATTTCTAAAAGTGTAAGAAAACATAAGTTGAAAAAAGTCAATTATCCTAAAACATTAAAACAGATTTACATTTTGGCCATCGAAATGCCTGGCATCCAATGAAAAGCCTGGCATCCTAAATGAACTAGAATAAAGATATGACAACTCAATGAGGGCAGAGCATGTTAAAATTCTGAACAATGACATATAAGGCACTACCACAGACTGACCCTACCAATTATAGCTCTCTTAAATCCAGAGGATATGAAATAGGGAAAGGGAAAAAAGTATGTACACACTCAATCATATATACATATAAAAATAAACATATATACATTGACAATTTGACTGCTTAGTTTTTTTTTATGTCCTTTTAGCAGGTTTAGCAGTTAACTGTTTTTCTCTTTCAAATTCTTTTTCTCGTTGTTGTTCCCGTTCCAACTCTTCTTTCTGTCTCTTCTGTTGGAGCTTAAGTGCTCTTTTCTATTTCAGAAAAGAAACAAAAATCAAAAAACTATAGCAAGAACCAAGTTTTATATACATCACTTAACAGTCACAACTGTAAATTATTATGAGGCTGTCTTTTGGGTGGGTTTTTTTTTTGGGGGGGGGGGGGTAGACCTTTGATTTCATTCTGAAACCCACTCATCTTGGACACTGAAAGACCTGTCCAAGGCAATGAAGTCAGTATGTGCTAGAAACAGAATCTGATGACATTAACAGGTCTTCCTGACACCAAGACAGGGAAGTCTCTAAATTATGTTATTTTCTCCAAATTTAGATATCATTTTTTGGGGGTAGCTAATGGTGCAGTGGATGGAGCAACAGCCCTGGAGTTGGGAGGACCTGAGTTCATCCAACCTCAGAGGCTTGATAATTACCTAGCTGTGTGACCTTAGGCAAGTCACTTAACCCCCAATGCCTTTCAAAAAACCAAATAAATACATACATATATAAATAAAGGTTAGACATCATTTTTTGCATGAATTCAGTTTCATGTAACTTTAAATAGATCCCAAGAGAATGTCTTATAAAGATTCCTTATCCCAAAGGAATTGTTATTTTCAACATCTCAATTAAATATACTTAAAAACTACAGAACAAGATCTCTTCCAAAACCCACCAACATTGTTATTAGTGTAGGGTTTATTACCTTTAAAAAAGATAATTACATCAATAAATTTTATGTGATATTACACAAATAAAAAAATAATCAATTTAAATTCATTCAAAATGTAAATACAGAGAAAAGGAACATTAAGTGCCTAAAAGCTCATTTACTAGCAGTCATCAACAAAAAATGAAAAAACAAAGCATTAAACTGCTCTAGTAATTGAAATATGTTAAAAAGTTATTCAACTCACTTTTAACTTGGATGTTTTTTCATGAAGCATCAGCATCTCTTTCCTTATATTCACTAACTTATTGTGATAGTATTTAGCTTCTGTAAACTTAAAAGAGGAAAAACTAAATTATGAATCAAGTTAAAAGTCCTTGGAATAGCCAAACATTTTTGATCCAAATCCTGAACAATTCTTTCTAAATTTGACCAGTTTTATGATCTAATACCTTCAAATTTTAAATATTCTCTCTAAATTACATTTAAAAGCCACTGGTGGGAAGTGAGAGAAAAGTGATGGTACATGATAAATAGAATCCCTCCTATATGATGGAAAGACAACGGTCCTTTATTAGAAATCTGATATACAATTAAGTCATTGGACAAATAGGTAGTCTATATGGAACTAAAGTTGCAATAACACCACTCAGTTGCTAAATACATGCCTACACTGCACTAGCTGTAAATCAAGAGTCCCAATGATTAATTTAAGTAGCTGAGAAGTACTAAATTATGAACCTAGAACAGTGCTGCCAGGTATTATGGCCTATTCTCCAATAACCCAAGAAAATCAGTCTGGAATAAGACTAGGCTTCCTGGGGTGGCTAGGTGGCACAGCGGATTGAGCACTGGACCTGGAGTCACGAGTACCTGGGTTCAAATCTGACCTCAGGCACTTAAGTGGCCTTGGGCAAGCCACTTAACCCCAATGCCTTGCAAAAACCTTAAAAAAACCCTCTGAGAAGGAAAAACCAAGACTAGGCTTCCTACCTCTGCCTAGACTCAATCTTATTCCTGAGGTATAACCAAGGAGCTGATTTTGCCCATAAAAATTTCTTCCTGGATAGCCTCCAACATTTTAGAATGGCTGGAGTTCCTAAAAAACAGGATCCCAAGTTAGAGAAGAAGAGAAGCATTGTAGGTGGTGGAAGAAAATCATAACTCTCCCTCAAAAGGGTAAAGGAGAAAGAAGGGAAAATTTTGAAGTTAAGAAAATAGTCCTAACAAGAGTCAGAAATATCAGACCTCAGAAATTATCGGTTTTATATTCTTTATCTACATGCATGTCTACACTCAGAGCTGACATTAATGGTTCAATGTAAACTTGAAAGAAAGGTCTCTAGTGGAGTGCCCCAAGGATGTGGAGAGGTTAGTACTATTTAACATTTTAATAAATGACTTGGATAATGGAAGAGGATCATAGATTTAAAGTTTAACAAGATTTCTGAGATCCTCTGGTCCATTTATTTTACAGATGAGGAAATTGAGGCCCAGAAGGGTTTAAATGATTTTCCCAAGGTATAATAAAGGTAGTAAGCAAAGGAAAAAGATTAAAAAAGATTTCTGAATCCAGGGCCAATACTATTTCCCAAACATAATATTGCATTATTCAAAACTTTCAAGAGAAACATTAGAAGGGACAATGAACACATAAAATGTTAGAAGCAAAAATATTTCAATAAGCTAAAGCAATGGTCTTCAAATAAGCAAATGAAATTAAAATCTAAATGTGGCAACTTAAAATTATTTGATTTCAAAAGGAAAAAATAAAATTCACATTACTCATTAGGAAAGACTTGGCTAGAGATAACAACTCATTTAGAAAAGACCTAGTAGGTTCTAGTAAAATGCCAGTTTAATAGAATTCACAGTGCATACACTGATATGGTGGCCAAAAAGGCTAATGTAATCTTCGGCTACACTAAAAAAAAGAAAGGAAGTGACAGGTCCAATAAACTCTGCCCTGGTCAGAATGCAACTAGAACAAGTGTTCTGCTCTGGATGTGCCTCAAGGACTACTTCAGAACTAAGAAAGTTTGGGAGATGATAGCTATCTTCAAGAATGTGAAGGGCTGCCATGTAGAAAAATGAAATCTGTTCTCCTTGTCCTTGAAGAACAGAATCAGCAGCAAGAGGTCAGTGTTACAAAGAGATTCTGGTTAGATGTGCAGAAAAACTTCCTAACCCTGAGAACTCTCCAGAAGTGGATCAATTCTTAGGGATACTTATAGAAGGGATCCTTCTCCAGGCCATATGGATTAAACTAATGATATATTGTAATTCTGTATGCAGAGAAACATGATTCAGCTACCCAGTTTTCAATTCTTAGCTGAGTCAAAGGTTTTTCATGATTCTTGTCATAGGTTATATGTAAGACTGCAACATGAACTAATGAACAAAATGAACAAAAAAATCTAAACAGAAGGACTTCTCTCCCATTCTTTCAGACCCAGACCTATTCCTTCTGTCACTTCACTACATCTAGGAGGGATAAAAAGTTTCCTAGTTTGGCCTAATATGTACCAAATGCCTGCTGAATACAACTAAAGAAGCCTATGTAAAATATTTCAGAAAGTAAAATATCTTTAGAAATACAATTTATTTCAAAGCAAATTTGGGAGGAAGAAGACAAAGAAGCTTTTTCCATTAGCTAAATTAGATAATTTAAATGAAAATTCAATTCCACAAGCATTTAATAAACACCCCTAGACACAAGGCACAGATTTAGACTGAGAATTCAAAGACACAAAACAATCCTTGCTCTCTAGAATTTTGTATTCTAAGTGGCTGTCTGGAAAACACAAGTAAATATAAAGGAATTTGAGAAAGATTAACAAATAAGTAGGCAATAGTATTTGAGCTGAGTTGAGCCTTCATAGAAGCTATGGGCTCTATGAGGCAGAGATAAAGAAATACATATAAAGGGAGTGTGACCAGGGTGAAGGCTGTAAAGACAGGTGGCTGAACAAATTAAATCTAAAAAGATGGGCTGGTACCCACCTTTTGATAAATGGTGGTTTTAAATAACAAAATCAGATGCTTTTATAGTTGGAAATTAAGATAAAGTCACCTAAGAAGGAACCTCTATATAGGGTACTCTCCCTTATTCTTCCTCTGTTCCTGAAACTGTTGTTCTTAATCAGAGTTGTTTGTCCCTCATCTTTCCTTTTACAAAAGTCTACTACAGTTAATACTACACTGAAATTAGTTCAGTTCTTTATCAAGAGTAAACTGTGGCCCAGAAAGAATTAGTGATTTATAGAAAGCCACAGTTAAGTACTAAATGAATCTGAGCTGAAATCTTGTCTTGACTCCTAATCCAATAACCAGTGAAAGAAATATTTCTCTCAGCCCAAATTCACTTAAAAAATCCATTAAGATTCAATAATGTTTTCACTATTTTTATACCTTCTTCCATGGATATTAAAATCAAATCTTTATAGTAAGACTTCTTTCCTATGGATGACAAAAAGGAAGACACAGGTTTCTTATTTTTAAATTCTCTTCTATATGGACTTCAATGAAGATGGATAGGTTTACTGAAAATTTCCAGAAATGTAGTTACAGTTCTTCTTATCAAAGAACTATGTAATTCTTTTGATGTAAAGTTTGACTCTGATAGTTCATAATGAAAAACAGAACCAACAGCTAAATTATATAGTGTCCCAAAAGTCTAAGTGAAACTTTAAGGTATTAAATCTTAAATAGGCACTAAGACTCCTGAAAAACCCTATATATGGACTTTCATTCCAAGGTAGAGCAAAGGTAGATACAAAATGCTCACTCTCCAAACACCCCCCCCAAGTTCTCTTTTATATGTATATTGAAAGAAAGCAAACAGATTTATTCTACCCATTCAAAAATAACTTGTTATTCACCGATTCTTAGAATTGCAGTTTGAAGAGCTCTCAATACCACCTTCCACTTCTCAGATTGGTTAAAATGGCAAAAAAGGAAAATGATGATGATGTGGGAAAACTGGGACACAAATGCACTGTGGAGACATTCCCTTTGATCCAGCAATACACTAGGTCTACGTCCCAAACAGATCTTTTAAAAAGGGGAAAAGACCCAGCAGCTCTTTTTGTAATGACCAAAAACTTAGAAATTGAGGGGATGTCCATCAATTGGGGAATGGCTGCAATAGAGTACTATAGTTCTGTAAAACATCATGAGCATCTAAACTTCAGAAAAGCCTAGAAAGACTTGCATGAATTGATATCGAGTGAAATGAGCAGAACCAGAACAGTGGTACACATTAACACCAACACTGTGGGATGATCAACTATGATGGGTGCAGCTCCTCTCAGTAGTTCAGTAATCAAGGATAATCCTAGACCTAATAATATGGAAAATGTCATTCATATCCAGAGAAAAAACTTTGTCTCTGAATACAAAGCAAAGCATACTTCTTACAACTTCTTTTATGTTTTTCTTTCTTTCTCATGGTTTTTTCCCCCCTCTTAATTCTAATTCTTCTTTCACAACATGACTAATATCAAAATATGTTAAACATGATTATACATGTACAACTTCTATCACATTGCTTACTGCCAAGGGAAGGGGGAATAGAAGGATGGCAAAAAAAAAAATGTGGAACTCTAAAGTGTACAAAAGAGGGGCGGCTAGGTGGTGTAGTGGATAAAGCACCGGCCCTGGAGTCAGGAGTACCTGGGTTCAAAACCCGTCTCAGACACTTAATAATTACCTAGCTGTGTGGCCTTGGGCAAGCCACTTAACCCCATTTGCCCTGCAGAAACCTAAAGAAAAAAAAAAAAAAGTGTGCAAAAGTATGAATGCTATAAACTACCTTTGCATGTAATTGGAAAAAGTAAAAATAAATAAATAAATAAATAAATAAATAAATGAAGAGACCTCAGGAAGTATCTAGTCTAACCCTGCACTGGTTATAGAATCATACTACTCATGACACATTCACCACATATAATTTAGTTTTCTTTGCGTAACTTCAAGAGGAACTTACTTTCTCTTCAGGTGGCTGTAATTGTTAGACAATAATTTAGCTGACATTAAAATGCAACATTATTGAACACCAGACTTACCAAAGCATTAATATCCAAAATAGAATGACATTCTTTGAATTTTGAAATCTCTTGCTCTAATGTATCTAGTAATACCACTTGGTTCTGTCTGAAACAAAAGCAAACAGCAGAGATGAGATTTACAAGTCCTGGAATGAAATAAAACCACATTAAATTCTATATTTCAATGTAACAATTCAATGTTCAGTCATTGCTATGAGCAAAAAAGTCAATTTAATGATTTAAAGTTAGTGCATCATTATCTTCTCTCCATCAACTCAGAACTAAAGAAAATACATTTTTGAGCTTCCTTCCTTTACATACTTCCTATTAATATAACATCTTGCAAAGAGAAATATAAGGAAATTTCTTAAAGTATAGAAAATTTATGGTACTGTAAGAAGTTAAAGTTAAAAGTCATAGATTAGAAGTAATCTGGTAGAGTAGAAAAAGACCCAAGCACTCTTGTTTCCATCACTAATTAGTCAAGTGACCCTGAACAAATCACATCTTGGGCCTTCAGTTTTCTTAACTATTAAAAAAGGGGGGGGGGAGCAAAATTAAGAATCAAGCAAGATAAGGGCAGCTAGGTGGCGCAGTGGATAGAGCACTGGCCCTGGAGTCAGGAGTACCTGAGTTCAAATCCAGCCTCAGACACTTCATAATTACCTAGCTGTGTGGCCTTGGGCCAGCTATTTAACCCCACTGCCTTGCAAAAAAAAAAATAATAATAAAAAAAAGAATTAGGCAAGATAATATTTCTAAATCTCTTAGATCTCTCAAATATGGTGATTCAAAGTCTATCTGGTAAAAATAAACAAACTAGTGTCCAGATTCCCTTTCATTTGACCTCACTATATTTTTTTTTTAGGTTTTTTCAAGGCAAACGGGGTTAAGTGGCTTGCCCAAGGCCACACAGCTAGGTAATTATGAAGTGTCTGAGACTGGATTTGAACCCAGGTACTCCTGACGCCAGGGCCGGTGCTCTATCCACTGTGCCACCTAGCCGCCCAACCTCACTATATTTTCAAACTGGGTCAAATACAGAGTCCAAGGGCCCTGAGGGTCATCTAGTTGTACAACATATTATTTAAAACTTTTAGAGAAAAAAAAAGAGTACAAAACTGCCTGAGTAACATGCTGCAGTCATTCCATTTCTCCTTCCTTTCACCAAATAAGGTACTAGATAAGTCAAAGAACATGTTAAAAAAAACAAAAAGCAGGAGTAAAAAAGCCTCCAATAAGTGGAATGACACTGAGTACACTCTTGTGCTTATAATTCAGATGATCTTTTGGCCTAAGCCCAAGGTATCAAGGGAGGTAACTGCAAAACAACCATTCAATCTGATTAGCCACATGATCATTAACAGTATGCTTATAAAACCATCTAAGAATAAAACAATGAAAAAAAAGAAATGGAAAGAATATGATTGAATAGAGATTTCTAAGTTGTCTAAGTTGTCTGTTCTACCATATAGATGCCATATCCCACAGTCCAGAAGCTTGCCTGACCCCCCCCAAAATCTGTTGTTCTTGCTGACTCTGGAAGAGGAAAAACCTGTTCAGAAGCCAGGAGGGGATGTGGCACCAGATAAGCTGGCTTACCCAGGCAACCTGAGTTTTACTAGAAGGTTGTAAGAAACAATTAGAAGTCTCCAAAGAACACAATCTTGCCCTACGGATTTAAAAAAAATAAACCTTAAGATAAAAATCAGTAATTTATGAAATTAAAAACAAGATTTTAACAATATAGTAATTTGGGAATTTTAAAAATTACTATATATGTTTTGCATGGATTGAACAAGCATAACCAATACCAAACTGCTTACTATCTCAGGGAGGAACTCAAAAAGTTTTTAAATATAATTTAAATATAAATGTTAATTAGGGAAAAAAAGTATTAGTTTTTAAAATTATTTTACTTCCTTTAAATTAGAAGTGAAAATATCGAAACCAACAATAAACGACATTGTAAGAAATTATAGAATCATAAAGATGGCAAAAATCAATCTTTAAAATTTTCATTTTAAATAATGCCAAGACTAGGTTCTTAAATGTGAACCAATGAATAACCTTCTAGAAATGGTAAAATTGATACCCCTCCCCTTCTCAGGAAAAAAGACATAAGAATGAGCATAAATGTCTATTGGCAAAGAAGGTTCTGTCAAATTGTAATATGCTCACATTTTATTTTGGGGGACTCTTTACTCTTTGTGAGTTTACAATTTTTAAAAAATAGATTTTCAGCCTTCACTAAGCCACAAGGGCTACTCAGTATCACAGAATTGTAAAGATGAAAGAAGGTGCCTTGAATTCATTCCAAAGATGAAGGAAGCCAAAAGATTTCACTGATTTGTGCAAGCTCACACAATGAGTAACGATACTGAGATTAAAGCCCCGAACTCCCAGTTTCTAATCCAGTGCAGGTCAATAATGAAATCTGTGAAGAGACAGAAAGATTATAAGCACAGCATTTTCTGTACTGCTGCTAAACTCTCAATAAACAAAGTAATTATTATTCAGCAAATTATATGGTTTGGCTATTTAAAGACTATTTTGGGTGTCCAGGAAAACAGTGAGGTTATTATAAAAATTATAAGCATTAGAGAAGATTAACAAAGCCCCCTCAGACACTACAAAAATGCTACATATATAATAATCTGCTTTCAACAATATAAAGAGATCTATTCATAACTCTTTCCAAATTCAAATATATTCCTGGGTTCCCTTAGTCTGTGAACTGAAAATAAACAGATCACTAGTACTTAGAGCAATACAAGGACTATTTAGAATCAGAAAGGGTATTTTTCTTACTTAAAAACAATAGTAAAATGGAAATTCAGGGAAGCCTGGAGGGATTTGTATGAACTGATGCTGAGCAAGATGAGCAGAACCAGAAAAACATTATACACCCTAACAGCAACATGAGGGTGATGATCAACCTTGATGCACTTACTCATTACTTAATCAGGGACAATCTGGGGCTATCTGCTATACCATCTGTATCCAGAGAAAGAATTGTGGAATTTGAACAAAGACCAAGGACTATTACCTTTAATTTGGGGGAAAAAACCTGATATCTTATTGTGTAATCTTGCTGTCTCTTATACTTTATTTTTCTTCCTTAAGGATATGATTTCTCTCTCATCACATTCAATTTGGATCAATATATACACCGAAACGATGTAAAGACTGGAAAATTACCTTCGGGGGGGGGGATATTTTAAAATTGAAAATAAATAAAATCTTTAAAATGAAAAAGGAAAAACACACAGGCCCTTCTGGCCAATACATACTATCCCTCTCCCTCCAAACTCACAATTAATATGATGAACATCTAAGGATGTCTAGCTCCAAAATTCTATTTAAAATCATTGTTAGTATACCTAGAGAACCCTAAAAAAAACACCTAAACTACTAGAAACAATTAGTAACTTTTAGCAAAGTCGCAGGATATAAAATAAACCCACATAAATCCTCAGCATTTCTATAGATTACTAGCAAGACACGGCAGCAAGAGCCAGAAAGCGAAACCCCATTCAAAATAATTTCAGACTCAGTGGAATAGACTAGGTTGCAAAAGAGATAGCAGAAAATGATTATAGTAATCCGCTGTTTGATAAACCCAAAGAGTACAGCTTCTGAGATAAGAACTCTCTCTTTGATAAAAACTGTTGGGGAAAACTGGCAGTTAGTATACTTGAATTAAATCAACATCTCACACCCTATACCAAGATAAGATCAAAATGGATGTAGGATTTAGACATAAAAGACAGTATTATAAGCAAACTAGGAGAACAAGGAATAGTTACCTGTCAGCTCTATGGAAAGGGAAGCAGTTTATGACCAAGGAAGAGATGGAGAACATCATTAAAAACAAAATGGTACATTAAATTAAAAAACTTTTGCACAAACAAAACCACTATAACCAAGATCAAAAGAAATGTAGCAAATTGGGAAACAATTTTTACAACTAATATTTCTGACAAAGGACTCATTTCTAAAATACATAGAGAAATGAGTCAAGTTTATTTAAAAAAAAACAAGCCATTCCCCAATTGACAAATGGTCAAAGGACATGCAAAGGCAATTTGCAGATGAGGAAATCAAAGTTAGCCATAGTCATATGAAAATTTGCTCTAAATTATTACTGATTAGAGAAATGCAAATTAAAGCATCTCTGAGGTACCACTTCACATCTCTCAGACTGACCAATATGACCAGAAAGGACAATGATCTGAGACACTAATACATTGTTGATGGAGCTGAGAAGTCATCCAAGCTTTCTGGAGAACAATTTGGAATTACACCCAAAGGGGAATAAAAATGTGATCCAGCAATATCACTACTGGGTCTATACACTGAAGAGATCATGAAAAAGGATAAAAACATCACTTGTACAAAAACAGTCATAGCAACTCTGTGGTAGCAAAGAATTGGAAATCGGGGGGGGGGGGGGATGTTCATCAATTGGGGAACAGCTGAACGAATTGTGGTATATATGTATGTTATGGAACAGAAACCAGTAAGGATGGAAATTCAGAGAAGTCTGGAAAGACTTGCATGAACTGATGCTGAGCAAGATGAGCAGAACAAGAACAACATTATACACCCTAACAGCAACATGGGGGTAATCATCAACCTTGATGAACTTGCTCATGCCATCAGTGCAAAATAATCAGGGACAATATTAGGGTATCTGCAATGGAGAATACCATCTGTATCCAGATAAAGAACTGGAGTTTAAACAAAGACCTTCAATGTTCTTTAAAAAAAAGTTGTTTTATGTAGTACTACATAATTTTGCTATCTTTATATTTTATTTTTCCTCAAGGATATGTTTTTTTTCTCTCAACACATTCAATTTTGATCAATGCATAGCATGGAAACAATGTAAAGATTATCAGACTGACTTCTGTGGGGGAATGGGAGAGAGAAGGGAGGGTGGGGGAAAAAAGTGTAAAATTCAAAACCTTATCAAAAAATGATAGGTAGAAACTACTACTGTATAACTGGAAAACAAATAAAATATATAATTAAAAATAGTAAAAAGAAAAAATAAAATCCATGTTAATGCTAACCTGACTGTTCACTGCTGAGGGGAGGGGGATGGGACAGGAGGGTGGAAGGAAATTTTGTAACTTAAAAATATACATATGTATATGGATGAGAATAAATTTTTAGAAAGGCAGGAAAGTTCAGCAAAACTAACCAACCTATCAACTATGTGTGATGTGATATACAACCTTCTTTGGCTATAGTCCCATATCTCTACAATGAAGGGAAGCATTTACTCAGTGTTTTTCTAAGTGTGATTTTGATCATTAAACTCCTGGAGCAGTTTTAAAAAAAAAATCATTGTTAGAGGATCAAAATAAATAGATTCACTAGTTGGCTAACAGTAGTATTTACTCAAAAAAGTACCACTTTAAGTTTTTCCTCCTTAAAAATCACTATTTACTCTTAGTTGATCTTTACTTAAATATATAGTCTACAAAAACATTGGCTAATGAAGGTGGCTCAATGGATAGAGTATCAGCCCTAGAATCAGAAGGACCTGGGTTCAAATCCAGACTCAGACACTTAATAATTATCTAGCAGTGTGAGCTTTGAGGAGTCACTTAACTTCATTGCCCTGTCAAAAAAAAAAAACTGGGCTAATGGTATTTTACATGAATAGGTATTAACAATTATGTCCTTTGACTCATTTCTAAAATATACAGAGAACTGAGTCATATTTTTTAAAAAAAGCCATTCCCCAATTGACAAATGGCCAAAGGATATGCAAAGACAATTTACAGATGAGGACATCAAAGCAATCCATAGTCATATGAAAAATTGCTCTAAATCATTACTTATTAAAGAAATGCAAATTAAAGCTTCTCTGAGGTACCACCTCACAACGCTCAGACTGGCCAATATGACCAGAAAGGATAATGATCATTGTTGGAAGGATTGTAGGAAATCTGGGACTCTATTACATTATTGGCGAAGCTGTGAACTCATCCAACCTTTCTGGAGAGCAATTTGGAATTAAGCCCAAAGGGCAACAAAAATGTGCATACCCTTTAATCCAGCAATACCACTACTGGATCTATAGCCTGAAGAGATGATGAAAAAGGGTAAAAACATCACTTGTACAAAAATACTCATAGCAGTACTGTTTGTGGTGGCAAAGAATTGGAAATTAAGTAAATGTCCTTCAATTACGGAATGGCTTAGCAACTGTGGTATATGTATGTCATGGAATATTATTGTTCTATTAGAAACCAGGAGGGATGGGAATTCAGGCAAGCCTGGAAGGATTTGCATGAAATGATGCTGAGCAAGATGAGCAGAACCAGAAAAACACTGTACACCCTAATAGCAAGATGGGGGAAATAATCAACCTTGATGGACACGCTCATTCCATCAGTGCAACAATCAGGGACAATTTGGGGCTCTCTGCAATGGAGAATACCATCTGTATAAAGACCCAAGAAATATTACCTTTAATTTAGGGGGGGAAAAAAAACCTTATCTCTTATTGTCTGATCTTGCTATCTCTTATACTTTGTTTCTTCCTTAAGGATATGATTTCTCTCTCAATTTGGATCAATGTATACCATGGAAACAACTTAAAGACTGACAAATTGCCTTCGGGGGGGGGAGTAAGATTAGGGGAAAAAAATTGTAAAACTCAAAATCTTTAATTTAAAAAAAAAAATTAGGTCCTTTGATAAATTGTCACTTCTGGACAGTTTTAAGATATTAAATAATTGGCAGATGTACTAAGCTTCTCACTGAAAAAAAGGAGTATAGTGAGGCTTCAGTCAGAAGAAATACTTAAGTCTGATTTCTATGTGAGAATTATTGTCCTCTGCCATAGTAGTCTATGTTCACACTCTTTCAACTCTGTCCCCCCCTTTTTTAAAGCAATGTATTTATTGAATCTAGACAGGTAGGCAGTGCAAATATAAGCTAGGTGACCCTGGACAAGTCACTTAGCCCTATTTGCCTCAGTTCCTTAACCTGCAAAATGGGCTGGAGAAGGAAATGGGCAAACCACTCCAGTATCTTTGCCAACAAGACTTCAAATGGGATTACAGAGTCAGACACAACCAAAACAACTCAACAACAATAACAATTTATTAAATTGTTAGAAATATGCTTCCTCCAGTAAAGAAGTTATGAGGCATTTCTTAAACTCTATTCTAAAACAAAGGTATATGCAAAAATTAACATTAGAAAGATAAAATGATTATATCATAACAGAATGAAAACTGGTTCTATTTGTGATTTGGAGATAACTGTTCAAAACAGGAAGAAAAAAGCCTATAAACATAATTTCTTGCAGTTAAGTTATAAAATACTTTATAACCACTTCCACTTGCTAAATTACTAGAAATGAGGGCAAATAGGTGGCACAGTGTATCGATAGAGTACTGGCCCTGGAGTCAAGAGGACCTGAGAGCAAATCTGGCCTCAGACACTTAATAATTACCTAGCTGTGTGACCTTGGACAAGTTATTTAACCCTGCACCTTATTTGGTGAATAAATAGAAGCAATCAAAATTATATGTTATAAAATACATGTACTAAAAATTACATCAAAAGTAGTCACATCGGGGCAGCTAGGTGGCACAGTGGACAGAGCACCAGCCCTGGAGTCAGGAGTACCTGAGTTCAAATCTGACCTCAGACACTTAGTAATTGCCTAGTTGTGTGGCCTTGGGCAAGCCACTTAACCCCATTGCCTTGTAAAAACCTAAAAAAAAAAAAAACCAAAAAAAAGTAGTCACATTATAAGCTACATAGAACTGGACAGGTAAAGTAACACCCTACAAAGAATTTTCATATATGTTATCTGATCTTCACAATAATCTTGTGAGGCAAACAAGACAGGTATTATTACCATTTTATAGATGACAAAACAGAGATCAATCAAGAAAATTCAGAGATAAAATGACTTCCTGAATATTATATCAACCCCAAATCTCCTGAGTTCCATTCTAGTGTTCTCAGTAAACATAAAGCCTGGTGCCTGAATGAAGAAATGAATTGAAAACAATTTCTAGTTTGCTTACGTGAGTTCCTGTAGGGCTTGCTTTGATCTCTCCAAGTCTGGCAAATAATGAGAAAGTAATCCTTGTGCTAGCTGCTCCAGAGCTTTATTTTCAACAGTCAAGTCTTCAACTAGCCCTTCATCTGGAGAAGCATCACCTACACCTATACCCCAAGCAGGAAAATATTAAGAAGTTAAGACTATTGCTGTCTTAAATTTTCTACAGAACAAAATATTAAAATATAAGCTTAATGTAAATATTTTAAGCACTTAATAATTTGACTATAGCATGACAAGATACCTAAAAATGTAATTTTAGAAAGTATTTTCATGCATTTAGATTTCCTTTATCTAGAGCAAGACAGGACTTTCAAAGTTCATTTAGTAGAACTTCTTCATTTTGTAAATAAGGAAACTGAGACCCAGGGTAGTTAAATAACCTGTCCAAGATCTATGGATCACTGAGAGAATTTATCAACCCAGATCCTCTTATTCCAGAATTAGTGTTCTTTCTATAGAACCTAACTTCCTTTAACATGTTTTAAATTCTTGTTTCTACCAAATGAAAGCAATCATTAAATTACAGCATTTAATGCACTGCCCTGTATTAATCTTATTTTTCCAAATACTGTTTCGTTTGTTCTATCATTTCAGTTCAGGCTCTTCATGACCCCATTTGGGGGTTTTCTTAGAGGAAATACTGGAACGTTTGCCATTTCCTTCTCCAGCTCATTTACAGATGAAGAATCTGAGGCAAACAGGGTCAAGTGACTTGCCCAAGATCCTACAGATAGAATGATAGAAAGAAGTACATGACACTGGATTTGAACTTAAGAAGATGAGTCTTCCTGACGAGTCTTCCTAACTTCAGATCCAGCATACTATCTTCTATGCCATCTAGTTGCTCCATTTCTCCAACCAGATTATAAATATTCTCTGAGGCATAGAAACTTAGTTTGGTATTACCAAAGCTCCTAGAAAAGTGGTAGGTATGTCATATATACAAGGCCACACAGTTAGGTAATTAATAAGTGTCTGAGGTCACATTTGAACTCAGGTCCTCCTGACTCTAGGGCTGGTGCTCTATCCACTGCACCACCTAGCACCCCACTCCCATTACATTTCAAAGGTACTTTACTTTCCTGCATTAATTACATTTTAATTTGTATTCCTGTCTTGATTTTCCTATTAAGAAATAGTTAAAATAGGACTAAATGTTAAACAGCTTTAGCAAATTCAGTGAAATTCAACAACTTTGTTAAGCCCAAGAACTGTATAAAGAATGCTATATTAAACATAGGAAGATACAAAAAATTTAAGGAATGTGTTCTGAATTTAAGTTTTTAAAATCTTAAACATGCAGGTAGAAAAACATAATCAGAGAATCTCAGAGTTACAAAAGGTGTTAGAACATAAAAGAATCAGCTTATCGAAGAATACTGTATGTGTACTTTGAGAATAATTTTCTAGTTAATTAATTCTTTACTAATAAACATCTAAAACCAATAATTTAATATCAGACAAGAGGAAAGTTCTAAGCACATGGGCTATACCCCATATGGAAGATTCACGGGAGGACATGAATAAAAATGCTAAAGGAGAAGATGGGGATTCATGTCAATTAGATTATACATTCAGCCTCTTAACAATGGCTGTGTGACTGAGCAAGTCATATAACCAGTCTGTCTCAATTTTTCCAACTGAAAATTGCAGATAATATCACATACCTCCAGAGTTATTGCAAGGATCAAATGATATTCAGTAATTTTTGTAAAACACCTGATACACAGATGATGCATAAATATATACAGCTAACTTATTATTATTATTATTATTATTTCTACCACTACTATGTGACTTGCCTAAATTCATAAATGCAGTTAGTGAAAGAACTCAGATTCAAACTAGGGTCTTCTCACTCCAAATCCAGTACTGCTTCTGTCATGCCAGGTTAATCTCAATTTAAGATGCCTCCTAAATTGAGGTAGATAGAAGGTAGGTCCTACCAATTTTGAATAATTCGTATGCCTTCATTCACATAGAATATTCATTTTCTAATCTAAGTCTTCAATTTTTTATCTAAACTTAAACTACTTTAACATCATCCCCCCCCCAAAGAATGGCTCATTCACATGATAACAGAGGTTCTATTACATACAAAACCATATGAAGCTACAAAGATAAATAAAAATCTAATGCCTGCTCTCAAGATATTCATAATCTAAATCTAGAAGAAACAAATGCACAAATAAGCAAAGTAGAGGGGAGACTATACCATGCATCCTAAGACCTACACAAAATCCAAGGGCAACTCAGAAAGATCATTTTGCAGAAAAGGAAGTTGGGGGAAAAAAGCACTGTACTGGAGTTAAGAGAACAAATATTCAAATTCCAAATCTGCTACATACTATTTGCATGACCTTGAGGAAGACTTAACTTCTTGGTTTATCAGTTTCCTCATCTGGAAAAATCAAGGCAATGGAAAAAAAAAGAAATCTGAAGATCCCTTTCATCTCTCAATCTATGATCCTATGATAACACTTAAGCAAAATATTAAGATATGAGTATAGTTGGCAGCACAGTGGATTAGAATGCAGGGCCTGGAATCAAGAATATTATTCCTGCTTCAAATCCAGTCTCATATACTTACTAAATGTGTGGCCTTGGACATTTCACTTAACCTGTTTGTCTCAATTTCTTTATCCATAAAGTGAGGAGAAAAAAATTGGAAAAAATATTCCAGTATCTTGGCAAAGAAAACTCCAAATGAGGTCATGAGGAGCTGAATACAAATGAAACTGAACAATAACAACAAATGGTTTTGGCAGCCAAAGCATTCTAAGTAAAAGGAACATAGAAGCAAAAGGTATGACTGGAAAAGTCAAGTTGGATTTAGAGAGGAAAGAGCAATCTAGTTGGGCTAAAGCCCAGATTTCATGTAAAAGAATAACAAAAGTCTAAAAATGATGGACTAAGATAATTGTGAAGAGTCTTAAATGCTAAGCTATGGAATTTGGACAAGATCCAAATTTGACTGTGAAGAACAAAGTTCATAAGGAGGTAGACAACATAACCAGTTATGCTTTAGAATTATTAAATGTCAAATGGGTGGAATAGATAGAAAAGGAGGAACTTGAAGTCCTTGCAAGAACAATGAAAGATTGAATTAGGGTGATGACAGTGAAAACAGAAAAGAAGTAATGGATGCTAAAGACAATACAGTAAAAAGACAAGTTATAGATCTTGGTTCAGAGATAATGAAGTTTTGATTCTGGATGATGGTACTAGTTTACGTGAAAAATTAAAAAGACACAGATGTTTGAAAAGTTAGAAGGATGGTAAATGAATAATTCTATATCCATATAGATATGGATATAGAAAAGTTTTAAAGAGAAAGTTGGAAATACACAAATGAAACTTGGCAGAAAGGTTAAGAACTGAGAACTGGAAATCATCTATAGAAAGGGACAATGTTTTAGGGACATCAATACTTTGCGAGCAGGGTATACATAAGATGATAGATGACTGATGATGAAAAGGTCACATGGGAGGAAAAACCCAAAGGAGAAGAGAATATATCTAAGGAGGATAGATAAAAAATGGCAAAACCTGCAAAGAGTAAAAACATTTGGATTTAGCAATTAAGAGAATGTTAGTAGCCTTTAAAGGAAGCACTTTGAATAGAGTGATGGGGTCAGAAACGACAGTTGAAAGGGTTGAGGGGGCAGCTAGGTGTTGCAGTTGACAGAACACTGGCCATGGAATCAGAAGTACCTGAGTTCAAATCTGGCCTCAGACACTTAGTAATTACCTTAGCTGTGTGGCCACTTAACCCCACTTGCCTTGCAAAAACCTTAAAAAAGGGGGGGGTGAAAAATCAGTGGGTGATAAGGAATTAGAGCCTTCTAGAAGTTTGGTTTTTATTTAAAAAAAGAGCTGGGATAGAGATGGTAAGTCACGTGAATGGTCAAGAATGGGGGACTTGAGTATTCTTGTAAACGGCAGAGGACAGAGAAGCCAAAGCACAAGGAGAGGAAAAACATCAAAAAAAAGGAAACTTCCAGAAGAGGTAGGAGAGAAAATAAGTAGTAAGAGTTGGCAAAAGTCTACCCTTTGACAGAAAATGAGAAGAGGAAGGAGGACGATGGAGTCTGAATAAAGGAGAAATAAATTCTAGATAAATGACCTATTTTCTTAGAAAAGTAAAAACAAAGTCTAAGAGGAAAGGGAAAGAGTGACATAAGAGATCTGAGGAAAAGAGGAGATTTGGAATAGTTGCTGTGGGAAGCAGGAGGGAGTCAATCAGGAAAGAAGAAAGATTTTGTGTTGCTTAACTATTTTGGTACAGATGGAGGAGGAGAGGGAGTTGTTCAGAGGTGTCTTGATGATGGCTAGGAATAATGCAGTAAAAAAAGATTTTTTATTATTTCTCAATACACATTGGAGAGTAAATTCAGAAGGGGATTAAAGCAAGCAAGGTAATAGTACTATCGTGTCAACGCACTTAAGTACTAGTAAGTCATTAGGAAGGCATCAGCTTCACGTACAATCTTTTTCAGTTTTTATGGAGTATATGGGAAAAATGAAATCTAAAATTAAAAAAATGCAAAGCAGCAATGAAGGTTGAATTGGAATTAGATACAATAAATTTGAAGAGTTTTTTCTCTTTGGGGGGGTTAGGGGGATGGGAAGTGCTTCACTGCACCCCAGATTCAGGCCCAGGGAGTCTGGCTTGGGCCGAGGGGGACGTGGGGAGGAGCCAGGGCTCTTCCTGGGTGGGACAATGGCACAAGCGCCGCGGGAGAGGGAAGAGAGGCGGCTCCAAGTGCCCCTTCGAGGCTCATTATCTGCCAGTCGTGTCGGGGCCTCCCCTGTAAGGCGCAAGACCCCCTCGCGGCTGCACCCTCCACCCCGAACGCGCGCGGGTCTTGGCCCCCTGGAGCGGCGCCCCCCACTCCACTCCGCCTTACGTACTCACTGCGGGCGGCCCCGAGCCCGAGCCCGAGCCCAGGAACGGCAGGTCCAGCGGGGCCCGGGCCTGCGGCTGCGGCTGCGGCTGCTCGGGGAAGCTCATGGCTCTCACCAGGAGGGAAGAGCCGAAACCGTTGGGTTGCGGGGACCAACCCGGATGTAGAATCCTCTAACCCCGAAGAACCGGAAGCACCCACCCGGAAGTCGGCCGGAAGACGCGGAGCCACGTGACACGAGGCTCCGGGGGTTTCCTTCGCTGATAGATGGCGGCGGGGTAGGCTCTCTCCGAGAAGTGGACGGAGGAACCGTTGAACGGGGGGTGTTAGTCCGAAATGTTTCCAAGAGTCCAAGAGGGGCGATCGATGCTTCCGATGCTTGGACACGGGCGCAGCCCCCGCTCTTCCACAAGGTCGTCCAGGCCGGTTGTCCCCCACCCGCTGCCGGGCGCGGCCCTGGAGGGCCGGGCTCGTAGCACACCTACAAACTAAAGGGAGTTTTAGCTTCCTGGCGTCTAAACTGGGTAGATCGAACTCTGAAATAAGCTCTCTTCAGAGATTAGCCAGGCTTTACCTGAGTGATGTAAGGCGCAGGGGCTTCTGGGCAGCCTCCTCCAAGGGTCCCGAAATCCAAGACAGCTGTCATTGCCTAGATGAAATGACTCGATCGCAACGACCTCTGCTTCCAAATGGATCCTGAGCAAATCCAAGCAGTGTAGGTTAATAGGGGGGAAAAGATTTTAACGTAGGATCAAAGTTTGAGGCCAAGCGAAGTCACTTAAACCTTGGGCACCAATATTCTGATTTGGAAAATGAGTGTTTGCTAAAAAGAAGAGAACTTACCCTAGGGGTCGCTGGGTGGTGCAGTGGACAGAACATCGGCCTTGGAGTCAGGAGTACCTGAGTTCAAATGCGGCCTCAGACACTTAATAACCACCTACCTGTGTGGCCTTGGGCAGGCCACTTACCCCTTTGCCTTGTTTGTTTTGGTTTTTTTAGGTTTTTGCAAGGCAAATGGGGTTAAGTGGTTTGCCCAAGGCCACACAGCTAGGTGGTTATTAAGTGTCTGAGACCGGATTTGAACTCAGATACTCCTGATTCCAGGGCCGGTGCTTTATCCACTATGCCACCTAGCCGCCTCTCCCCATTGCCTTGTAAAAAGAAAAAGTACTCTAGCTCAGGTCTTTTCCTTAACCTCTTGGGGCATTTAGTCAATAAACATTAAATGCTTAATCATATAGTTTAGAACTTAATTACAAACAAGTTCCATACTTGCTCCATGTACTATGTATTTGTAACCCACAGCACTTAGCACATAAATCATTTATCATATATATAAAATGGTGTAGACTCAAATCCCTGTTTAAAGGTAGCTAAAGTTAATTTTTTCTAATTTTTACACCCCCCAAAAAAATTTACATACCCTTTTTTTTACCTATTTAAGGAAAAAATGTTTTTAAACTGTTCAAATGATTAGGTTTTCAACACTTCAATTTTATTAAATTTATGAAATTATACTGAATGAATATAAGAAGACCCAAGGGTTAAGGGATTTACCAAAAGTCAAATATTCCTATATAATTTCATTTACTTGCCAAAAATTGACACATCAGTTTGTTAATCTGAGCTTTTCCCCATCACAAAATCCAGAATTATCATGGAAAGTGTGTGGGATAAAAATCCACTTAAAAAAAGAGACTCCTCTGAGCAGAAAAAAAGTTTATTTTGACTTTTCTCAGGAAAAGGGCACACTCCAAGTCTCACAAAGGTAGTGAAGATCAAGGAGCTACCCAGAATTGGCAGTGAAGCAAGATTATATGGCCTAATGTGATTCCCCTTCTCCCTATCTGTTGACTCCTTGGTTAGTCTTCAATTACATTCTACTTGTGAAAATCTACCCCAGGGTTGGCTAGGTGGCGCAGTGGATAAAGCACCGGCCCTAGAGTCAGGAGTACCTGGGTTCAAATCAAGCCTCAGACAATAATTACTTAGCTGTGTGGTCTTGGGCAAGCCACTTAACCCCATTTGCCTTGCAAAAACCTAAAAAAAAAAAATCTACCCCAGCAACAAAGAAAAGAATGAAAGGTTTTCATAAAATATTACCTCACCATCCATATGGTACAAATAACCTTCAAGATTATAACTATCTTATTGAAGTAATGTAACTTGTCTTGGAATGCAAAATCTAGGAACAGTCTACTTACCAAACACAAGTCAGGAGCTTCTTTGGAATGCAAGGTTTTTCTCTTGGGAAAAAGTCTGCTATCTTTCTTGTAGTAAAAGTCTTATCAAAAGTTAGGAGAGTGAGCCACCTATTTGGCAAGGGGCTTTCTTCTAGAAATAGCTTAAGAATAATAGTTTGTTCTTCCTTTAATATATCTTAACAAATCTCAGAGGACTTCACTAGGAATATTAACTCTGAAATGATTTTATTGGGAATATTTCAAAAGGAAGGAGGAAGAGACAGTTACAACCTACATTGATAAAAAGAAATAACTAAATTGAAGTAGTCATATATCCATTGAAGTTGGTCAGAGCCTAGCCAAGCAATAGAATGCAATGGTACCTTTTGCCATATCAGTTCAAATAGTAGGAAAATAAACATCATGATTTCCATTTTGTAGATAAAGAAACTAAGATGAAATGATTTGATCATAGCCTCACATTCAAAAAAGATTCATTATGCTTTCATTTATGCCTAACTACTATAAAAATCATAATAGTAAAGGACCTTTGAATTTACCTGTTTCAACCCCCTTATTTCTGTAATTTTTTTATTATGAGATAGACAAATCCCCCATACAAAGAATGGAAAAAGAGGACAGTATATGAATTCATGAATCTTTGCTATGTATAATTTGCCTTGTATGATTTAAATTTAATATGATAGAATCAGCACTATCTGTCTGAACTGCCTTTGGCACTCTTTTGTATATGTTTTTATTCATTGACATTTCTTTTTTCACATTTATGTTTTTAAGGATTATATTGAGGTATCCTTAAGTTTTATTTCCTTTTCTCCCTCTTTCATCCCTTTTTTTTCAAGTATTCAGATACTAGGACATTAGGTACATGATTGTTATTCATTGAGATTTCACTATTATTGTGCCTTTAAGTTTAGTATAATTTCCTTGTTTATCTCATTATGTATGTTCATTTTTTATTAGATCATGACAGGTGCCCCTATTTTTAAAAATTGCCAGAAGTATAAATTCTGCTCCAGCCCTTCAAATTTACTCTGGATCTTTAAGTTTTAAGTGTTTATTAAAAAATAAATAATATGTTATTAGACTCTGCTCTCTAATTCCACTACCCTCTTTGATTTTATGAATGAATTCATCTCATTCATATTTACTGTTTGAATGATTAATTTTATATTTCTTGGCATCATAACCTCTTCTCAATAATGAAGAACTTTAGTAGTAACTACTGTCATATTCCTATAGGAGGTGGTATCAATATCCTATCCTCTTTTCTCCAGTTCCCCTTTCCTCATTATTGACCCTCCCCCCAGGGAAGTTAGGATTATTTCTCTTTAAGAGGTAGTAGTCTTGGTTGTCTACAGGGGATTAAAAATTCAAGATGTTGACATCGTAAAGGAACTGATAAGAGTTCTAGAGACTCTGTGATGATTGGCTGGTGGAGCATTAATGACATCTCAGGCAAAGGAACTTCAATCAGCTGAATCAAATCAAGGTAGAACAAGACTATACCTCTTAGCACAGAAATATTAGATATCCTGCAAAATGTAACAAAGCATATGGAACTCCAAAGTTCAAGGCTACAAGTGTTAAGAATAAAAGAAATGGAAATGAAAACTTGGCACATGAGGTATCTATTATCAAAAATAACTGACTTGAAAAAAGGGATGAGGAAAGATAATTTAAGAATTCTTGTACTAACTAAAACCCAAAAGCAAACCCCAAAAAATGAATACTGCATATCAAGAAAGAAAAGAAAATTTCCCAGAAGTACTAGATCTTTTAGAAGACAAAGTAAAAAATAGAAAACACCAGTGACTTCGAAGAAACTCCCAATTTAACAAACTAGGAAGTATCATAGACACAATTCAGATCTTGATGGGAAAGAAAAAAATTTTTCAAGTAAGAAAAAAATTAGCAAAACTATAGTCAATACCACACAATACTATGAAGCAGTTATCATAAATGAAAGAAAAACTTTGAATACAATATACCAAAAAGAAAAATACAAATAAGAAAATACCAAAATTACCAAAACTACTATTAATAGATTAAATGGCTTTTAAACATTCCTCTAAGAAAACCAGAGCTAGGTTAAATGGCTTTTAAACATTCCTCTAAGAAAACCAGAGCTAGGTATTGTCTTTGAAATAGAAAATATTATCTGTAATGGTAAATACATTTGAACAATTTAAAGAAATTACATGTTAACTTGGAACTTATGTCTGAATGGAGAGGAAGAAACTGTTGTCTCTTTGGGGCCCCACTATTCTGAATCGTCTAAGAGAAAACGATGAAAGGCAAACTTGGAACCAAAATGGAGTTTTGTTCAGTTATATTTGTTTTATGAGAATAAAGGTAAGAGAGGAGAGTTACCACCTGTCCCCCAAGTGTTATTAAATTTAAAAAGAGAAAATAGGGACAGGAAGAAGGTGGTTTAAGAAAGGATAGATTTAGGGATGAAATATATAGAGAGCAAAACTAAACTTCAGCTAGGAAAATTTGGTTATAAAGAGTAGCTTATGGATAACTAGGTGGCACAGTGGATAGACCACCAGCCCTGGAGTCAGGACAACCTGAGTTCAAATGTGACCTCAAATAATAATTACCTAGCTGTGTGACCTTGGGTAAGTCACTTACACCCCACTGCCTTGCAAAAACCAAAGCTAGCTTAAATTAGGAGAGATAGAAAAAAGGGTAAAATGAAAGTAACCTGAGCTTCATCTAGCAAATGGGCTGGGTGAAGAGAGGCAAAATAATAGAATCAGGCTACACCACTTAATTATGTCACATTCTCATTCTCCACCTTTTTATTGGTAAAGAGGAATAAAAGAAAGGAAATTATATTGGGGGGTGAAGCAGCATGCCATTATTGTAAATGAAATAAATATATCCATCCAAAAGGGGGGAGAATGGCAGAAAAAATTAAAAAGATTCTAACAACAAACATACTTGGAACATAAAACTGCACACAGTTAAACAGGGGATTGGAATAAAATCTAGTATACTTCAGGTGAATCTGAAAAAGCAATGGATGTCATATAAGTTAACTATAAAAATAGAAATGGTTAAAGACATGCAGGGAAATTGAATTGTTCTTCAAGACATCTTTAATAATGAAACAATGTCAATAATATGTGTATACATACATATCAATATACACAGACATGTGTTTGTGTGTATTAATATCATAGTATCTAAGTACTTAAAAGTAATGCTAAACTACAGGAAGAAGTAATAAAACAATAGTTGTTGGGGACTTAAGTATGCCCTTTTCAGACATAAACAAATATAACCCCCCTGCCCCCCCAAAAAAAGAGAACCTGAAGAGAATTTTAGAAAAGTTAGCTGTGATAGACCTCTGGAAGTTTTTGAATGGGAATCATAAGGATCATGAGATCATAGATAAAAAAACTGAAAGAACTCTAAGCTAGCCTCCCCCATTTTTTTCAGAGGAGGAAACAGGCACAGAAAGTTAAAGAATCATAGAATTTGAAAGAAACTTCAGTGCCTATCTTCAATATAACACATAGTTGAAAGAACTCCCAACTATTAACATATTTAACAAGTATCATTCATCTGCTCCCTGAAGATCTCCAAGGAGGAGGAACATGCCACATCTTAAGGCAGCTCATTCCACTTTAGTTGTTCTTCTAATTGTCAAGAAGTTTTTCCTGACATCAAACCTTTTCCACAACTTCTACACATTATTTCTGGGTGTCTTATCTTGGGGTAAAAAACAAATCTTTATTCTTCCATATGACATTCTTTGATTCTCCTCTTCAGTGGACTCAAGACCCTAAATCATTTTGGGATTTTTATCAAAACCACGACCTAGTTCAGAAAGCAAGAAATGTTACTGTGCCAGGAGGAAATATTCCAGTCTAATTGCTGAAAATGAACCTTATTCCTATAAGGAAAGTGAGTACCTCAATACCTTCTCTATTCTCCCTATGATTGGAGAAGGGAAGGACATTGTAAACTTTGAAAGTTTAGAGGATCAAGTATATTACCATCTTCCTGAAACATCAGCAGTTGGTGACATTTCCATATCAGAAGCCCTAGATAAACCGGTTATATTTTCAAAACTAAATAAGTCCAGCAAGGAAAAACAAAAACCAGGAAAAACAATACCATTTCTAAGAGGAAAAACACTGATTCCAAAAAAAAAAAAGATTTTCAGATTCTAGTTCCCCCCTTTGCCATGTGCTTTCTAACCTTGAACCCTCTTTCCCCAGTAAACTGGAAAGACTATCATAGAATACAGACTTTGGGAATGTTTTATACCTAAGATTCTTACTATAATATCATAATAAATAGTCCTTTCTAAAAGCTAATTGCTGACTGGTGGATACCAAGTGATAATGATGAGGGAAATCACAGGTAGGGGCTCCTGAGCTATAGAATTAAACACTTTCCCTCCAGCCACTCAAGGCTATCTACACTCTTGAGGGACAAATATGAATCTACTTCTGGCGAACTAACCTATTACTGAGAAGGAGAGTTTGGAAAGTTAAATCTGGCATTAGTATGTACTGAATCAGAGAAGAGATAAAATACAAAATAAAAGCTATTTTAAATATAAAGTTAGGAACTAATTTTGGACTTGGTTTTAAGACCAATAAAATAGACAAATTATTAGCTAATTTGAGAGGGAGGGAAGAAGAGAGTGAAAATGAATGACAAAATTATCAAAAAGGAAAATAGCAAAAGATGAAGAAATGAAGGGAATTATTTTAGAAACATTTTACCCAGTTAAATACCAACAGAATGATAAACTCAATGGAGTAATATTTTCAAAAATATAAACTATTCAGACAGATTATAAATGAATTTCCAAAGGCATGAGGAGAGGGGGGAGGAAAAGAGGTTGCAGGGGAGATGGGAGAAGAGGTAGGAAACAGGCACAGATGTACTTACAAATAAAATTGAGTACTCAAGGAACAATTAACCCAAACACATTATTTGCAGCAAGAGAGAAAAAGAGTATCATATCAAATTTACTATTATATGAATTGGTAATATGGTATAGTGGTTAAGACTTATAATCAGGAAGACTACCCTTAACAGTGTGTGACCCTTGGCAAGTCATTATCTTACTTCATTCCCCTCATCTCTAAGGAATTGGAATTAATGGCCTCTGCATTCCTTCCAGCTATATATCTTTGATCTTTCTTTATGAGAATTATGTTTATAGCTTTACAATGGCTAAAAATCTGTTACTAAGTCAGGTAAAAGTCATTGTGAAATATTTCATATTTCAGTTGTAATCAGTAGATTACTATATTATAAAATTGTCATTGAGATTTCTAAACAATTGCCTTTACTTCTACTCTACCAGTAATTCTTGATTAAATAGAATAGACTTAAAAATCTGGTTAAACTGCTAGAAACTAGACATTAAGGTAACTGAGGAACAACCAAGAATGGTAAACTAGCGATGCCATGAAAAGAGTTTCAGTGTTTTACCACTTTTATCCCTTCTGGAGCCATTTTGTATAGTGTCAATATAGTAACATAGAAAAATGTCCTAAAAATATATGAATCTCAATCACTTCACACAGGTTTGAAGTACCTACAAAGTGAAAGGCCTGGGGTGGGGGGTGGGAGTAAAGACACATGAAGAAGCAGCAGCTCTTAAAGCTGAAACAATTTTCCTTTTGTCTCTGCATTCTCATCACCTTGCTTAGTGTGAATGTTTGTTTTTGAACAATTTGTTGAATTGAACCTTATCAGAGCCATATGCCTCTGTCAGTCCTTTCATACTCTGTGCTGAAGTCTCAGCCAGTCATTCAGAGAGGTCTTTGCTTAGTCCTGCTGTGGCCTCCAAAACCAGTCCTCACTGGGATTTGGCACCCTCACTACTATTCCTCAGCAGGACTCCTGATCAAAGTTCCTGAAAAAGGTACTACTAGCTCAGTATTCCTCTACTGGCTTAATTCCCTATGGATTGGTTTAAGAGTTCAGTAATCATTTTTATAAGTAGTGTTAGCAACTTTTTCCCCCCCCGATTCTCTGAATTTTGTATCTTCCTTTGATTTAAAAGGTGCTACTTGGAGCCTGGAAGGCTAATCCAGGCTGTAATTTCTACTCAAATGAACTGGGTTATGAAGATAAAACTTAGGGCTATCAGTCACCTAGACCCCAAGGACTAAACTTATTTGTGTAGGGTTATCTATGTTTGTAAGTTCTTTCATTTAAATCCATATTTTCCTTTATTTTGTAAATCAAGAAGTTGATAGGATAAAAGAGAGATGAGAATGAGATCAGGAGAATTGGACATACAAATTGTAGCCCACCTCAGTTTTACTATTCCCTTAGGATTGCTGCAATAATGTGAAATGCAGGAAATTTGTTGTCTGCCCAGCAGACCCTATTCAGAATTTCCAAGCAATAATGATATTGAACCTAATATGGGAAGAAGATACTGAGGTGTATTTGAAGACTGGAATCAATCTAATCTACCTTCTTGGAGGAGCAAGAGTGTTAACATGAAAGTCAGATGAAGAGTCAGAACATTATTATACCCTTAGCTACTATACCCTATGCAGGTAGATGAGGATACTGGATAGAGAATTCTGGAAGCTGAGGATCAGAAGCAAAAGACATGTTAGGTGAGATTACTAGGGCAATTGGAGCTTAACACATAGCTGTCATTTCCCATTTAACTGACAATTTATTTGCCAAGGAGGAAAAGGGACAAATTGATTGTCCATCCTCAACTGTTAGTCAAAAAAAAAAAAAATAACCCAATGATAAGATTTTACTTGTTAAATCCAATGACCTTTTCTCATTCCTCTGATTTCATAACCTCTGTACACTCTGATAACACTGACCACCCTCTCTTCCTGTATATGCTTTCCTTTCTGCATTTTCCTGGCATTGCTCTCTTAATTCTCCTCCTACCTGGCTTACCACTTTTCTTAGCCTCTTTGTTTTCCAGGCCCCTCTTTTTACCTGTTGGCTTCATCAACTTCTGTGGTTCAGTTTAATCTCCATCTAGTCCATTTTTCTTTTGAGGTATTGACATCAACAACTATCTATTGTACATTCCAAATCAGATGTTCCAAAGGTATCTCAAACTCAGCATATCTTAAGTAGAACCTATCAGTCCCCCAAAATCTACCCTGTCTTATAAACTTCCCTATAGAAATTGGGTGAATCAGATTCTAGTTGGTAGATTATTTTAAACTGGGATGACATGAGGTACTAATAGATCATTAAATGATTAAGCAAAGGAGATTTCCTTAGCCATATCATAGAAAAGATATTTAGCAAGGACTGTTGTGCTTAACTGGATAGGTACTGATGCCCTTTGCCTCCAAATGGAAACACAATAAGAAAAATGCTGATAACTAAAACAATCTTGGGACATCGTCCAAGTCTAAAGGGCCCTAATTCCAAGTTGGTTAGACCCATTTTATTAACTTAAACAATAAGAAATCCACTTCAATATGTCCAGAGTTCAACATAAAGCCATATCTTCCAGCCTTAGCCGTACCCTGGACCAATCAAATCAGCTTTGTCACCTTTCAGGGAAAAAATTAACTTGGCACATGATAAGGGGAAGGGGAACCCTGGTAAATAGGAATTCTGTCTGAAGGTTTCACTATTTCATTGTCATCTTAAATTCCTCACTGGGAAATCCTACATATTCAGTTAGGTGCAAATCTTGTCATTTCTTTCTTCATAACATCTCTCTAGCATCTGTCCCTTTCTATTCAAACAACCATTACTCTAACTCAAGTCCTCATCCCCTTTTGTCTGAAATATTGAAATAGCTTCATAATTGGTTTTCCTGTGTCAAGTTTCTCCCTATTCCAATCCATCACATCCACCACAATGGTTTTCCTAAAGATAAGGCCTCTAATCATGTCATTCAACTTCGTAATCAGTAAACTTCAGGACTCAGAGAAAGATTCCCAGTAGTATAAATTCCTCTGCTTGACCTTTAAAGCTCTTCTCAACTCAATGACCAATATTCCAGAGGACTAATGACAAAAACATGACAAAGTAGGGTGATAGACAAAGTTTAGATTAAGATATGTATTTTCTGGACTTGACCAATATAGGAATTTGTTTTGCTTGATTATCCATATTATAATAAAATAAAATAAAATTTCACCTTTGTAGCTTTCTTCCTCTGTATACTCTGATGTTTGTCTTTCATTCTCAAAGAGGACCATGACATCAGGGAGGTGATGCCATTATAGGCACTTGACTTGGATTTAAGTGAGGGGGTGCTGGGTTAAGTCATCAGCCTCATTTTCTCCTCAGGAGCCATCTGAATGACTGGAGATGGCCCTAGATGTGAGGCAGTCAGGATTAAGTGACTTGCCCAAGGTCACACAGCTAGACATGTCAAGTGCCTGAGGCCAGATTTGAACCCAGATCCTCCTTACTTAAGGACTGGTATTCTATCCACTATACCCCTTGATTTCTCCCTTCCCCCCTCTATTTTGGTTAGCTTGTATCATATATATATTGCATCTGTCTATGCTGCTTCCCATATTAAAACATAAGTTCCTGGGGGTAGAGGCAGTTTTGCTTTTGTCTTTTATCCTTAACCCCCAGATCAGGGCCTAGTAAGAAATAGGCACTTAATAGATGCTACTTGATCCATTCACTGATTACTTGCAAGCAGTTGCCCGTTTAGGGCAGCTAGATGGTACATCAAATAGAGCACCATTCCTGGAGTCAGGAGGACCCAGATTCAAATGCTGTCTCAGACCCTTAATACTTACCTATATGTCCTTGGGCAAGTCACCTAACCCCATGGCCTTGCAAAAAAAAAAAACAACAGAAAAGTAGTTGCCCACTTTTTGCTGAAAAAGGTAATTCCATTTTTATATCACTCCAAATGTTATATATTCCTAGTTGCACCCCTCAGGGCCAAGCAGAATGCCCTAATCATTCTTCCCCAACACAGTTCTACTAATGATTCTTGAAGATAATTATGTCTTCTCTTTTCCAAACTAAGCAGCTCCTACAGGCAGCTAGGTGGCACAGTGGATAGAGGACCAGTCCTAGAGTCAGGAGGACCTGAGTTCAAATATGACCTCAGACATTTAATAATTACCTAGCTGTGTGATCTTGGGCAAATCACTTAACTCCATTACCTTGAAAAAAAAATTTTTTTAAAAAGCCAACAAACTAAGCAGCTCCTGTTGATTCTCTAAGGGAACAGTTTTTACAATCTGTATCATCATCTGAACATATTTCTGTATGGTATCTAGCCAGGTGTGGTGGTGCATGCCTCTTAATTCCTACTATTGAGAAGGCTGAGGCTGGTAGATTGGGGGAGGGGATACTACCATATCTCAGTGTTTATTCGTATTGAAGTTCCCCTAGACTGTACTTTTATAGCTTGATGGGGAGGGGCAAGTTTCAATATTTAATCTTCTTAAATTTCATCTTTTATTTGATTTTGATTGTTCCAGCCAGCCAAGATCTCTTTGGATTAAGATTCTATTGTCCAACTGTGTTAGCTTTCCCACCTCAATATGATGTAAAAAACAAAACAAAACCCTGTATATGAGACATAAAGAAAAAGTCCACATTAGCAGTTCACCCTCCTTTCCCTCACCCCATTCCCACCCCCACTCTCCACCATCAACTTTTTTGTGTAACATGGGACCTTTTTTTTTTGGCACTGGTAAAGCCTATGTACCCTTTCTCAGTTTACATTATTCTCAGAGTAATGTTTTGTTATTTATAGTTGAAAGAAATGCAGTTAGAGGTTAATGAAAATAAACATATAATTTCATCTCAGCCAAATTCACAGATTCACTAAAATCTATTCATGAACCCCTTAGAAGTCTTTAGCTGCCTGATTAAGAGCCCCAAGTCCAGAGAATGACTCAATAGTTCTAAATTCAGATCATGAACAATCCTAAATGAACATTTATTCTCTATTTAGCCACAAAATCCTTAGAAGCCAATAGTCATTTGTTTAGAAGGTGATCCCCTGTTCATTGTGGAACTTGTGAATCTCCATAAGGACCCATCTATGAGAACAGAACCAATATATTGACAAAACCAATACAGTAATGATCCAGCCTTTCTTCTTTATCCCCTCAACTAATTATCACATTCAAATATCTGGGAGAAAAAGTAACACATAATATCTTGCTTTTCCCACCCATCTCTGTCCTATAGTCCCTTGGATCAAAGGTAAAATTAAAAAAAAAACACACTCATTAGAAATTAAGACTTTAACTGTATAAAAAGGGGAAGCTAGGAAACCATCTTTGTTGCTGACCAAAACAAGTTACTCAGAGAGCTAGTAGAGACCAATCTTTAGATCCAGACCAGAAAACTGTCAATACCACCCATTTTCATCCCTCCTGATGTCTCGATTCACTGTAAAAGAATGTCCTATCATAAATTTTGTTCTTGGACTTTATTTTTCTTTTCCTAGTATTGACACTCATTTGTCACAACCACTCATTTAAAAAAGATACTTGCTGCTAATAGTAAGAAGTAAATGGGTAGGTTTAATCAGCTCTGATTTTTGTATTGAGAAAAAAAATTGAGAACTTTGGATGAAGTGGTCTTTATGGTCTCTTTCGTCAATAATTTATACAATAACAATAATAGAAACAACTTTGAAAGGTTTGAGAATTCTAATGAAACATGATTCCAAAGGACAGATGATGCTGCATGTTAGCCACCTCCTAATTGAAAGATAATAGACTCAAGATGTAGAATAAGGCATAGTTTTGGACATTACCAATGTGAAAATTTATTTAGACTTAAGATGTAGAATAAAACATAGTTTTGGGCATTACCAATGTGGAAATTTATTTTACTTGACTACATATTAAAGTGGTTTTGTTTTTCTATAAACATTAATTTTTAAAAGAAAAATAGGAATTATACAAGAAAAACCAGTAAACTCTTCATACCCTTTGTTCTCAAAATCCAACTCTCAAGGTCAAAAACTTTAAAAATGAAAGGGCCCACTGAAAATATTTCGAATATGTGAATGTAATGGGCTAATATTTCACTTTTAAAAAGTGAAGAGCTATTAAAAAATTTTAGAAAACTATGAAAGACTTGTATAAATCCTAGAGAAGTCAGAACCAAGAAACAATATCATAATGATTATAAGCAATATAAATGAAAAATATTACTAAAAGATAATCAGCTCAAATGCAATGACCTGTCTTGGTTCCAAAGGATAAACAAAACACTTCCAATTGGGGGGACTACAACAACAAAATACTAAATTTGCTGAATTTTGCTAAACTAGTCTTGTTTGTTATAAATGAGATCCTAGTTTTTGGTTGAAAGGAGAGAGGAAGGAAGGGAGGGTTGATTGTTATTTATATAACAGGGTGTTGGAGCAAGCTCAGATTACTTAGCTTTCATTTGTGTGGGAATATCTAGATGTGTAACCAGAACAGGCTGTCTTTAAAACTTCCAGTCTGAGAAAAGTCTATCTTATCTGGGCTTTCTTTCCCTCCTGCTCTCTTTCCTATGTGCTCTTTTCCTCCAGTGTGTCCAGAGAAAATGAGGTTCATCCACAGTATAGATGACATGGGGAGAAGAGCTACCTTCCCCTTCTCTTCCTTTGTACCCTGTGACCTCAAGAATCAACTTGTGTTCACCTTGTTTTGGTTCATTTCTCCTTCTCAGTTTCAGGTACAGAAGGTCAACTTGCCACTGATGCCTGAATCATCATTGACTTATGGTGACCATAGAGACAGGATTCCAGGCTGGATTTTGCAACCAGCCAACCTGGCTGGGAAGCCTTGGGAACCCTAGGTGCCTGAGACAGAAACCCCAGTGGGACTTTGGACTTTGAATGAACTTGGGACTGTGCTATATAGGAAGCTGTGAGAGAAGCTGTTGAACCTCATTCATCCTCCAAGCTTCCCCTCTCTAGAGTATGAAGTGGTACTGATGGTAAAGGGTGGGGAAGAGGGGATGACACCCTACCTTTTGGGGACTATGTTTTTTTTTTTGCCATTAATATCTTTGAAGTGCACATTCCTTTGTAAAAGCTAATCCTAGCAGTCAAGTTAAATAGAACTGCGATACAAGGGAGCTCCCTCCTACAATTGAGGGAACACAATCAGGAGCTCAATGATAGAGAGCCTAGGCTCCCATTCCTCCCAAAAAAACTTCCTTAAGGGTACCATGGGATATGTATGGGGGTTGGGGGGAGGGGACATGAAATATAATATACTTAATATACTTCATCTTCAGGCAGTGGAGGCTTGAGTAATTCTTAATAGTTACATGTTGGGATTTGAGATAAAATTGGATCCCTCATACTTTCATAGACCCTTGGAAAGATTCTCTTCTCAGGACTTTTAATTTTAGATATCTTAACCTTTTTTTTAGATCTTAAAGAAATTGGCAATTTTTTCAGCTGTAAATTTACAATTGATTTTTCCCCAGTGTATGTTTGAAGATATATTAATATAATTTTATATATTTTTCAAATGTTGATTTTTCAATTGTCTAAATACTGATACTTTCTGTATTATTGAATCCTATATAAAGTATTGATATAAACTTTAATGTGATAAATCTGAAATCACTAAATTGCTACTATCTACTAGCAATATTCATAATGGTCTTATAAGTATTTATTTTTTGTAAGAGCATAATTCCCTACAACTTTTTAGGGTAAGAATGCCTGTAAAATCCATAAATAGCTGACATTCTTAGTTTCGTCTCTAATTGAGCCTACTTATCTTCATATCTATTTGAGTAAGTGATTCCAGTTGACTTATTTTTGTAGTAACAAGGATCTGTGAGGGAATTTCATGTGCCCTTTGGATACAAAATAAATTTGCCTAGACTTCCATGGTAATCACTTCTGATATAATGGGATCCCTAGACAATTCTGATGTGCTATGTGTAGAAAGGGACCACTTTCCAGACCTCAACTGGATGGCCTTGTGCTCTGAGGGAATCATGGAAGATTTTCTTCCCAGAAGGGTTTTCTCATGTAAAATGGAGGTGACACTTAGTTGACCCTAGTCCCAAATCCCTACAGATAGAGCTCTATGTTTGAAAAGCTCAGTGTTGACTAGGTTTCTGTCCAAGATGGGAAGCGAGTTTCCTTTGTCTTCGTTCTTTCTTTTGCTTATGGGCCAAGAAAAGCTTTACATGGCTAAAACTCAGCAAACAGGAATATTTGCCAAGCTTTGTGAAATGTTCCTTATTTTGTTGAATCTGCAAACCTTTGTATATGAGTATAATTGTGATTTTCATCTTTACATGTGGAATTGCATATAATCACTCAACACTGACTATTTTGAGTCTTTATTATATGGCACCAAGGGAAGCAAATGAAAAGACTCTGATTCTACCTCCCCAGTGAACTTTTCTGAAGTGGAGATGAGGACCATGTTCAAAATGTACTCCTGCCTGTTTGCCACAGATGTCAAATTTCAAATAGGGCATCAAGTCACCCAAAATGGAGGCACTAACTTCTGGGAGATGACATATTCTTCATTCCTCTACCACTTTTGTATGGGAGCATCACCTTCCTTCAATTGTCTGCATAGCCAGAACAAGCTGTGTCTTTAAAATGGCCAGACTGCTCTTTGATGCATGCTCATTTCTTGCTAGGTGTCCAGAGAGGGTGAATGTTTGCCTGCAATGAAGGTGACATGAACTGAACTGGTGAGGGGGAGAGCTACCTTCCTCTGAGGCCTGAGAAATGGCTTTGGAGTATTTGCCTTCCTCTGTTTCATATGTAGAAGGTAGACTTCCCCACTGGAACCTGAATCATTGGCACGTGTTGACCTCAAAGACAGGATTCCAAGCTGAACTTTGCAACCAGCCTACTTGTCAAGGAAACTTTGGGAGCCCTAAGTGCCTAGGATTCAAACCCAAGGGGGATTTTGGACATTGAACTTGGGTCTGTGCTATATAGGAACTGAGAGAAGCTGTGAACTTCATCCTCCAAGCCTCCCTTCTCCAGCATATGAAGTGGTGCTGATGGTAAAGGAGGGAGATTATGCCCCACACATTGGGAAGTATAATTATATGTATTTATACCTTTGAAGTAACTATTCCTTTGTAAAAGTTAATAAAGCTGTTAAGTCATGTAGAACTGGGATACAAGGGAATACAATTGAGGGAATACCATGGTGGGAGTCTAAAGCCAATGATAATCTAGACCTCCCCACAAAAAACTCCCTTAAATGTACCAGAGAACCTTAGTTTTGGGGCAGGATCTTGAAAGGGGAACAAGGTGGGAAAAGTGTAATATAATACACTTGACTTCTAGGTAGTAGAGCCAGAGTGATTTTAATGTTACATTTGGTTTTAGTGAGGGGGCACATTTGCTGGCAAATTATATTTTAAAAAGACAATAATAAAAGCTTTTTTAAAAAAAATTTAAAACCTTTAAAACATTTCTCTTCTCTGAACAGCTATTTCACCATATGTAAATATTAAAGCCTTTTATTTGATTATATGTCATCTGGTCTTGTTTCATGATTATTTACCTTATGTTAGCCTGGGAAGTATGCTCTTCAAGATTGCGGTCTTTGACATACTTCTGTATACTCTATTGTTAAAACAATTAGGGGAGTTCTCAAATATTTTTTAAATGCTGGTATCACATGCTTCCCTACTGTTCCTCACACAAGACACTCCAATTGAACTGCTACACTGGCTGTGTTCTGTATCTGTCTGGACCTTTCTTCTTCATTTCTGTCTCTTGGCTTCTCTGACTTAAAGTCCCAGCTAAAATCCCACCTTCTAGAAGGAGCCTTCCCTCCATAATTAGTACTGATTTATCATGTTTCCACATAGTAGTTTGTATGTTTGTCATCTCCATTAGAGAGTGAATTCCGTGAGCACCAGAACTATCTTTTGTCTTTCTTTGTATTCCTAGAATTTACCAGAGTCTGGTACCCCCATTCATAATCAGAGCTAATATCTAAAAACCACTGGGTCTCATATTCCTACTGGCTAGGAGATCCTGGGCAAGTCACATAATCTGTCTGCCTCAGTTTCCCAATTGTAAAAATGATGATAAATAGCAGCAGCTACTTCACAGAGTGGTTATGAAGAGCAAATGAGAAGATATCTGTAACTCATTTAGTATAGTGCCTAGCACATAATAGGTAGTATTTTTACACTTCTTCCTTATACCTCTAGGGTGATACATACAATCATGTATACAGATATGCATGCATGCATACATCCCTATGATCATGGACTAAAAGGTTTCTCCAGGAACACTAGAGAACATGACTAGCTGAAGATAAGAGGTAATTAGGGATATGTAGATGGCAGTGGTAAGTCAAAGACTTAATCTTTTTAGGCTAAGGCAGGAATCCATTGCCAGGAAGGGGTAGGTTCAATAACCTCATCTCATAGCTTGAGCAATGGGACTGGGGGAGGGGCAAAGAGTCAATATATGTGGTCAGTACAAAGGAAATAATTTAATTATAAACATTGTTCTGATCAATAGTCCTATTTCATTAACATTTTCATTATCTCAAGACTTGCCACTAGAATATGTCAACTGCCACTAAGACCCATCATTCACTTTCTTTACTCTTCCATAAATCAAGGTTTACCCTAGAGACAAGTCCAACCCTCAGGAATACATAGGCAGATGATGGGGTCCTCACTGGGACACACCTCAAAAACAAACTTCTGGGATACAAACCCAAACACACCCTCAAAAACCTAATTTAGCTTCCACACACTTGCATCACTTCAAAATGATTAACTTCCTTAGACACTTGAAACACAAAATTAATTCTCTATATGCTAGTTTCCTAATTGTATCTACTAGACCAATTACCAACATTAGAATGTTTAGGCTTTGGTCAGGATGGAGAGCTAATTAACAACCATAAACAAGTGTGGGTCCCTTTGTCTCAAGCACACACCGATTCCTCCTCAGAGTCTGTCCCTGGCAAAAGGCATACTCCATTTGAGATTGTTGAATGAACTGAGGCTTGTGACTGTTACTATTAAAAACTTAGACCTCTGCTATAAAACATGGTAGAGGGGTTGTATTTGATATTCTATCAAGATAGGTATAGTCTAAAGCATTGGATTTGGGAAAAGATTTAAGAGAGAAAATAGTGAAAACAAAATAACAGAAGTCATCCATCAAATCATGACAGGCTTTTTCCTTGAATTGTGCTTACTGGTGTTAAATGAAGTGTATCAGTATAACTTGTACTGTACTGAAATCCCAAAATTATACCATCAACCCAAGTTGTTCCCACAGGACTCCTACTTGGATAGTAATATAATTGCTGAATTGACCTGCATGGTAGGCTTGTCCTGGGAAGATCACTCAAGCCCCAAATATGATTATTCCATGATCTACTTGTCCACTTATAATCATATGTAAAATATCTAGTTTCATACAGCAAGGTGGCTTTCCAAAGAATGGAGTAATCCTGTGATTTGCAAAAGGGTTCCTTGCAAATACAATAATTAATAAACCACTGGCACACTGTCTCTGGCCTGTTCTGACCAATGAAATCTTGACTCAGTAAAAACTTGGTTAACCTTTATTGGTGGCAGTGGTCCTCTAAAGGGAAGAGAGATCCTTGAACTTTACAGTATCTGAATTGGAGACCAGGCCCACTGGAAAACTTGTTCCAGAGTGTCAGTTTACCACTATCTGGCCCAGCTTTGATCAAGCCCATCTTTTATTGTGAGGAATATTTACAAAGTCCTTGTTCCTGACCCACTCTTGGATATGGTCAGTTTGTGCACATGATTGGCAAAGTTTTTGCTTACACTTTTTAATTTTTGTTTTTATTGCTGCATACCTAAGTTTTTTTTAATAAGAATTGCTTACTCAGTTGGTTTTTGTGTGTGAGTAAACCATTTGACATTAACATCTTTTAATTGCATGCTTGGTTAGAGTTGTGGAATATTAAGACTCATAATTTTTTTTTTTAGATTTTTCAAGGCAATGGGAAGTCTCATAATTTAAAAGTAAATTACTGGCACAGTGTGGATTAATTGTTTTTGTGTATCTGTGTATTTGTGTTGTTATATCCCTTATAGTGTATTGCCCAAGACCAAATAGCTAGTAATTATTAAGTGTCTGAGGCCGGATTTGAACTCAGGTCTTCCTGACTCCAGGGTAGGTGTGCCACCCTAGCCACCCCATAGTGTGTGTAATTGTTAAATGATATTATCTTTGAAGGTATATCTTTAAAATGGGGCAGTTTGTGGTAAAGTTGAAAGTTATAGTAATTCCTATTTGAAATCCTCCAGATATTATATATGAGACAGCCTCTTGAGTGTAACAATTATGACAAATGATACTTAGAAGCAATAGTATAGGTCTGAATTGGAATCAGTGAATGAAAAACTTAAATCATTTAAAAACCTTCTCAACAATCCCCAACCTACCTAGCTACCTAAAATATATCCACCCTTACAAAAAGACACTGCCAACTCCCTAGTTTCTATGTTCCCTTTCAAAGTGCAAGATGATGACTTTATTGGATCCTGTGACTTCAAGCTCTGGCAGTATGGCAAGCCCTGCCAAAGTGTCCCCTGATCCAGGGAGGATCCCATGGGCTTTTGCTGAGCAGTTTCAACTCACCCAGTGTTTATTCAGACCAAAGTATCTGGACCTGTATCAACCCAGGGTTGTTTTAATTGAAAAGAGGAAAACTAGAAGTTGGTGCCAGAAAGCACCCAGGAAGGAGTGAAGAAACCTGCCCTCATTCTCCTCACTCAGAAGGGGTATACACAGATTATCTCCATTAATTCCTTGAAACGTCTCCTTGCTCATCCAGAGACAAGAGCTATCTGTTCCAGCTGACACTAACACAGCACTCTTGAATTTTAATCCCTTCTGCCTTCACCTAGAGTTAAAAGAGCATCTCAGTTGTGGAATTGCTAGTGAGACCATTGTAGCCTATGTCTCAGAACAACCTTCCATCCTTTTGTTCTGGTCCCTAAAGTCTTTAGAGAGACCATTCCATTTAACTCAGGAAGGATGACATCCTTGTGTCCTCTATCCCCAACAGACCCTTTAACCCCTTCAGACCATCTGACTCTTAATCAACTTCCCTCCAGTTTGTGAGTTTGAGATGCTATAGATTTATTCTGAGAAAGGAGAGGTTGTAGTAGAAAGTGGGGATGAGACTTTAGAACGTGACTATGTAATATATCTGGATGTTTTTCCCTCCCTCCCCCACCCTCAGGGGATTCCGATAGAAGGAGCAGACTTTGAGCAGTTTGCTGATAGATCTTGCCTCAGAGATAAAGAAAACTTGGTTCTGGTTATGGCATAGCCACTGCCACAGAAGTGATTGAAGCTTCATCCTTACTGATGCCCATTCAGTTCAACAAATAGAACTCTTGGCAGTAGCCAACATAGCTTGCAAATTAGGAAGAGGAAAAATGATTAACATCTACACTGATAGCAGGCATGCATTCAGGGTGGTTCATGATTTTAGGATGTTAAGGAAACATCAGAGTTTCTATGTCTTCTCAGGGCGACCCATTAAAAATCAGAAACAGGTTTCCCGTCTATTGGACTGTTTCCCACTTCTTCAGGCAGTAGCAGTAATTAGGATTCCAGGGCACAGTCAAGAAAATAGCCTTCATGTCCATGGAAATGACTTGGCTGACCAACTCCTCAGATCCCTGAGGAAATTTTTGGAGAAATAAAAGTCCCCAAAAGTATAGCCTTATTAGCCTCATCTAACCCTGCAGGCCACTCTAAGGCTCTAACCAACCTAAAGAGATAGGCACTGCTCAGAAGAAGAGATGGGCACTGCTCAGAAAAATGTTTATCACAAAAGCAGGATAAGACTGGGGAACTATGGGTTGGCCTTAAATGGACTCTACTCCAGAAGAACTTTAACATCCCTGTGATGGAACACCTTCAGTTGGTCAGTTACTGGACAAGCTAGTAGAGCTGGCTCAAAAATATAGGTGGGGGAATTTTCACAGGACTGCCATCTCTGCCTATGAGATGTGCCCAACCTGCCCCAAGCACAGTACAACCAAGCCTCTGAAATCAACTCAAGGACAGTTAAGTCTCCCACTTGTGCCTTTTGAAACCTGTCAGATTGACTTTCTGCAAATTTGCTTTAGTTATGGTCTATATATTTTCCTGGTGGGTGGAATTATTATCCTGTGGAAATGCCACAACTTCTGAAGTAGCAAAAGTCCTATTAGGAAAAAACCCATTCCATTATGGAGGGTTCCTAAAGAAATACAGTGAAAGAACTTTCCATTTCACAGGAACTTCAATACCTAAGTTGTTTTCCTCTTGACCAATTACTTAGCACCTCCCTTCTGCCTATAACCCGAAGTTACCAGGAATGATTGAGAGAGTTAAGACTTAATACTTCACTTGCCAAATTATCTGAAAAGCTAGGTGTCCCTTGGCCCAAAAGATTTGCTAGACCTTAGATATAGACCATTTGGTTCTCATAAGCTCAGCCCCTAAGAAAGAGTAACAGGATGCCCAATGCCACTGTACCCATGGGTGGAAAGCATAGCTACTAAAATCTCCCTCCCACAGTACTATATTGGGTTGGCACAGAGAATACCAGAGACTTAACCAACCTTTCTCACAGTCCAGTGCTTTAGAAAATCCAAGAGACTCAGCCTCTGATCCAATGCAGTGACTAGATCCTCTGGAAAAGACATCTCCAAAAACACATTGGAACCACTGTGGAAAGGTCTTTTTGAAGTCCTGCTCACCACCCCCACAACTGCCAACCAGGGGGAATAGAGTGTCCTGGATCCACCCGACACACCTTAAAAGGGGCAGTACCATCCACTTGGATTTTGGAGCCCTCAGGTGACCTGAGCTTGAAAATCAAATAGGGTCTGAAGCAGCCAACATCTGAGCTAGATTGCTGGACTCAAGATCCCCAGACTGAGAAGCAGTCAACATCTGATGAAGATCACAGACCCAAGAAACTGGACATGGGGGGGCCGCTAGGTGGCACAGTGGATAAAGTACCGGCCCTTGAGTCAGGAGTACCTGGATTCAAATCCAGCCGCAGATACTTAATAATTACCTAGCTGTGTGGCCTTGGGCAAGCCACTTAACTCCATTTGCCTTGCAAAAACCTTAAAAAAAAAAAAAAGAAACTGAAAGTGGCTGAGGTTTGCAGTTGCACCTTCTATGAACTAAGACTTTTCTTTCTCCTTGAACAGTGTACATCTAGTTTTAATGATTCATAGAAAAAGCAAATTTTTTTTCTAAATATTCTTAAGCTTTAAGTTCTAGTTAATGGTAAGTTTTTGCTATTTAAGAATAAATTCCTGGGGCTATAATTTGTTTTGGGTTTTTATTAGAATTTTCTTGATTCTATTTCCCTGTTATGCTATTTGCTTTCTGGAAAAGGAAAATTGCCCACCTGATGAATCTTGAGCTTTTAACACCCTGCTACAACATAAATGGCTGTAAGATAAGACTAATACTTGAAATCAAACAGAACTAAGTAGTGTTTTTTTTACTTTGTCCTATGATGACTATGTCCTCTTTTTTCCTTTTAGAGGAAAATGCTTTGTAAATCTGCATCAAAGGCAGTTAAGTGGTGCAGTGGTTGGAGCACTGACCCTGGACCCAGGAGGACCTGAGTTCAAATTCAGCCTCACTCAGACCTAACCCTTTTACCTTGCACAAAAAAAAATGTATGGAATCTATTAGGTAATTAATAAATAAATCAAAATAAAAAAATCATCAATCTATAAGGGAGTCTACCCTTACTGACCTAGAGGAGGTAATATCAAAAGTTATGATTTAGTTATCTATATTAATATGATATGTATAATAATTTAATATTTAATTTCTAGAGATTCTTTTCACCGGTAGACTCTGGACCTGGGAAAGCAGTGAAAACAAGTAACAGAAGTCATCCATTAATCTGAGTTGTGTTTGCCTGTGTTAAGTGAAATATTTCATTAGAACTTCTACTGTAACCTGAAAATTATACAATTAATTCTTCTATTAGCACAGAACTCCTACTTGGATGGTCATGAGTGATATAATTGTTGTATTGTCATGCATAGTGGGCTTGTCCTGGGAAGATCACTCAAGTCCCAAATCTAATTGTTCTGTGATCTGTCTGTTCAGTTTTATCATGTATAATATATCTGGTTCCACAATAGCAAGATAGAGCTCCAAGGAATGGAGTAATCCCATGATTAGCAAATCAGTTCCTTGCAAAGAAAGTAATTAATAAATTGCTATCTGATTTATTGGCACTCTGACTCTGGCTTGTTTTGTTAGAGACCACTCAGTAAAAACTTGGTTAACAGTATAATATGAGATGAGGCCGAAAAAGTAGGCTAGCTCCACGTTGGGGAATCTTAGAAAACAATCAAAGCAGATGGAATTTTATTTGATAGGCAAAAGGAGGTTGTGGAGATTTTTATAGAGTGGAGAGGAACATAAACAGATCATCATTGTATTTATATAGTGCTATAATGTCTGCAAGGCTCTTTACAAACATCTAATTTTACCCTCATAATGACTGTGGGAGATAATTCCTATTACTATGCTCATTTTGCAGGGAGGAAACACCTAAGTTATTAACTTGCCCAGGATCACAGAGCTAATATGCATCTAAGGTTAGATTTGAACTAAGTTCTTCTGGACTCCAGGTCTATATACCATCTAGTTTAATGATAGGGAACTGAAATGGTATATTTTATTTCCTACTTTGTTGGTGGTGAGTCATTTTGTGACCCTATTTTTCTTGGTTTATTTTACAGATGAGGAAACTGAAACAAATAAGGTTAAGTAATTTGCTTAGGGTGTCTAAGGCCAGATTTGAACTTATGAAAATGAGTAGTCCTGAACCTAGTCCAGTACTCAAACCATTATACTATCTAGTTGCCCAACTACCTAATTTACTTTGGGTGAATTCCTGCTTTTACTGGTATCTCTTGTATCCTAAACAGATCATCATTTTGAAAAAAGATAGTAATTATGCAACTGCTTTACTAAAGGAGTCAGGCCCTTGCCTTGAGCATAAAGAACAATGACAAACCCTGACAAAAACAAAAAATGATAGAGGGAGCATTGTTCTGGGGGTAGTCTTTGATCTTCTTGGGATTGACATTGGAGAACACAGTTAAGAAACTTGAATTTGTGATTTTTAATTCTGGTTGGCTCAACATAAATGAACTTGTTTACTGACTTTTATCTATAAAAGCATTCTCTGAAAAGTTCAAAGTACTTTTCAGATTTTTATCTAGTTAATCCTCATGATAACCCTGTAAGGCTCCATTATCCAAGTCTATGAGATTTTAGAAGTCATATAATAGTTCCATTGTTTGCCTGTGATTACTTACCTGTCTTGACTTAATTCATAAATTTATAACGTTCTTTGAAATATATTGAGTATAAAAGGTTAAACTCCAAAATTTGGCTTGCTAGTAATCATCAATAATTCTCAGGGACAAATTCAATTTTCCACTAAGAGATTTGTAGAGAAGATATTAGCATACAAAATGAAAGGTATAAAAAGTATTTGAGGAGGCAAAATTGGGGTGAATTGCTATATAATTATTAAATGAACAGATATTCATCAATCAAAGCTTTTGACTGAATGCCTACAATGGGGGTGGTTCTTAAGGGTCAGTAAGAGGTTAGGTCTACATCTGCATTGGCTCAGCAATAATGTCATTGAGTTCAATTCAGCAAATGTTTATTAAATACCTTCCAGGTGCAAGGCATTGGTATAAATGTTATGTAGGTAGAATAAATAAATGTAGAAATCAGTGATGGGATTCAAATAAATTAACATCACTGCCCAAATGACCATTTTAAGTATACAAAAATATATAGAAAGGTAGTTTAATATTTCATGCATTTAATACTCAGATAAGAACAATAAAAGAGGTACACAAAACTAGATTGTTATATTACACTCAGTAAGCAAATGTATTCTTGTAGAGCAAAAGCAGACATGGGACCACAACGGCCAATGTTGGAACATATGCAGAACAAAATTCATTCTACCTATTCTAACTTTTTTTCTTCTACTTCCATGGCTTCCAAAAAGGGCAATAAAATAACCCTTGAAATCTGTATTTCTATTGGTTCATTATATCCCAGCTTCCTATTTATTTTATTGTTCAGGGAATACTAGCACAGTCATAACATCTTGGGGAAATTTGGGGTATAACACAAAGCAGAAACAAATGACAACTTGTCACCCCCTGGTTGTTTGGTACTTTTTCTCTTCATATTATGTTTGCTTACTGAAGGGAATTAAAATGTAGTATTTCATCAAAAGTATGATGAGTTCTACAAAATGAATAAATATTACAAGCATAGTTCTGTTAATTTTTTTTATTTGAACATTACTGGAGCTTAGAAAAACACTGTTGAGCAGAATGTTTAAAAAAAAGAGCAAAGAATGTAAATTTGTGGCTTCCACATTGGGCAGCTACCCTGGCACTCACCTTAAGAGAGAACTCTGAATACAAGTGCCATTTTAACAACCAGTTGGCTGAATTCAACATAAAATTAGGTATCGGATCTGCCAAACTGGGAGGTACCAGAATCCCACCACTGGTAGAAGTGTAGAAAAATTTAGATTGGAGGTTATCGCAGGGAAGACAGCTGAGATGGCAGAGGAGGAGGAAACAGTTCCCCTCTGCGACTACTCAACAAAGTACCAAACCAAATATTAATCGGGAAATCCAAGGAGAAAACACCTTGAGTCATTATTTTTAATCCTGGGAGCAGGAACAGAAACCAAGCTGCAGCTGTGTTACTCTGACTTCAGAGCTGGTTCGAAAAGGTAGATTGGATTTAGCAAGGAAACTGGACCTAGGCTGGGGATACCCAGTGGGGTGGAGGGGGTGGAGGAAAAGAAACTGGTCTGATTATCCATATCACAAGTATGGAAGCTAATCTGCAGGTCTGACCCCAGAGCTGTGTTGTGGATTTAGAAGAGCACTTGCAGCTAGTAGTAAGACTGACTTGCCCCTCTGTTCAAGGGTCAAGTATTCACCTATTCAACAAATTAGGCTGAAACCTAACCTGAGGGTATGCACTGGGCAGGGAGCCACTATAGAACTCAGCAGAGGCTAGCTTCATGACTGTGAGTCAGCATTCAGCTCCCATCTGTTCTGAAGGCTTCAACTGATCAATCCAGGCAAGGAGTTCAGACCAAGCTTCCACCCAGATGATGGGGTGAGGGGGGAGGTATGGGGGCTTTGGCCAGCAGTAACCTACTAGAGTTCTAGCAAGAGGTAAATGGGTAGTTGGATCTCCCAGACATAGAGCACAAGCTTGCAAGGTTCTGACCAGGATGGCAATGGACGCATTTCAATATGGAAAGTTTTTTGGTCTCCAATCTATCCAGTTCTTCCTGAAATATTTGAAAAGCATTCGATCTTAGGGAAAGTTGCAGTGCAACTATCTGAAATACAAGAGGACCAAACAATGCCCTTGTTGCTGGAAAATATGTTGGGCTAAAGGTTCCAGGGGTTTGAGAAAATGTGAAAGAATTCACCTAAAAGATTAACTCTTATCTAGAAAAATTTAGGAACCAAAAAGCTTATTTAGGTGTCATTAGCTGAAGCTAAGGGAGAGAATAGCAGCAGCAGCAGCAACTGTAGTCACCACAAGAAGATTTGCAGTAAGGAAAAGTATGAGAGGTTATCAAGGGGATAGCTTTTCAAGGAAGACTAGTCAACTTGGAGAGGTAAACATTTAAAGGGCAGGAAGATAATTTAAGTATATGTTAATGGGGGTAGTAACTCAGAGCAGAGAAGAGGTAACTTGGAATATGTAGATGAGGGGTGGTAGCTCAAAGACTTAATCCTTTCAGGCTAGAGCAGGGATCCATCGTTTTGTTGATTGGGGCTAGTCTTGTACCTGAGGAAGGGTTTACCAGGAGTCCTGACCAGGAGAGGCAGAGTACCTTACTAAAAGTTCATTGATCTAATCTTGATAGCTTGGACTATGGGATGTGGTTCAGTATTAAAGTAAGATATGTGACCCATGCAGAGGGATGATGATCATGATGATGTTTGTCTTTCCTCCTTGAAGACTATGACATCAGGGAGGTCATGCCTTGTCATGAACATGAATTGAATTTCCAGAATGGGCTGTGCTAAATCACTAGCCTCACTTTCTTCTCCAGAGCCATCTGGGTCCAGTGGTGAGATATGAATCAGGATGACTGTGTTGCCACTAGATCTGAGTTCAATTCTGCCTATGAGAAATCAGACCCAGGAATTCAGGTGTGAAAAGAAAAATAAACATTTATTAAAAGAAGTTAAAACATAATAAAGTGATGGATAGAGACTGGTCTTAGAGAATTACTGCTAGAGAAACAAAACTCAAGGGGAAAAAATTTGAGCAAGCAAAAACTAGAGATATTATAGCTATTTAACATAGGTCCAATAATTAGGGAAAAACTAGAAGGTGTATAAAGAGCAAGAATTATACTTTATGATCCTAAGCCAGTATCAAAATACCCTTTATAAGAACATGGATTCCAATATATAGCATAGATGCCATACAAGCTGTAAACAAAAGCTCAAAAATAGCATAAACAAATGTACTGAAAAAGCATTTTAAAACTGCATGTCTCCAAAAAGTAATTTGCAACAAAATCTTCAATTTTGCTTTGGTCATATTTAGAATGAACAAAAATTGGGGCAGCTAGGTGGCACAGTGGATAGAGCAATGTCCCTGGAGTCAGGAGTACCTGAGTTCAAATCTGGCCTCAGACACTTAATAATTACCTAGCAGTGTGGCCTTGGGCAAGTCACTTAACCCCATTGCCTTGCAAAAACCTTAAAAAAATAAAAAATAAAAAAATAGAATGAACAAAAATTGTTGAAGAATGGATCTCTCTCTTAAAGCAGTTTAAAAAATTGACCAGTAGGCATTATCCTGATATAACTAGTCATAATGATGTTTCCTTTCCTTAAGGGAACTTGTGGTAAAAAGTTACATGCTATGTTAAAAAGCCAAGACAAAATACTTTCCAGTTATTTAAAATTTAGAAGATAGAGTTCCAATGGCTCACTCTCATACTTAATTATAATGCACCTGGAATGATCATGGCAATGAGCTATTACAGAGCAAAGAGGGATACAAGGACATGTTCCCTTATGAATTAATACAATCCTTTTCAATGAGCCAGGCTCAGGTCTGCCAGGTGAGGGATTCCTTTAAGAGAATCCTACCCCAGTCGAGACTAAGGTCATTCTTTGAAGTCACTTACTCCATCTGCAGCATTTATTATCAAACCCCATAGGGCTAATGGCTTCATTGACATATTGTCTTTCTATTTTAACATACCTGATCTCAGACTAATCAATTATCAATACATAGTAATACAGCAATTACCTATAACAAGAACTTCAGGTGACTTGAATACTAAAGAGAATCAAGAGTGTGCCAGGCTATAATTTAGTATAAGAGATCCCAGGGAAAAAATAGTTCAATTGTTGTTCATGTATCTAAGGACAGCGCTGTAAATAAAATGCAATAAAACAGATTTTGAGATGTAAAATGCAATAAAACAGATTTTGAGATGTAAAATGCAATAACCCTAATTCATATTTAGAATTTTTTTTTATAAAATCAACTTTTTGCAATGAATCCATTTAATTATTAACTATATTTAAAATAATTAAACATCTCCTTCTGGCTAGGAGGTTGCCCAACATCTCCATACTTCTCACATAACAATTGGCTAAAGATTGCCACAGAGAAATTTTAACTACTAGCTGTCTTCAAAATACAAATTATTGCCTTCAGGATTTTTAAAAAATCATTAGAACATCTTAGACAACCTTAAATTTCTAACATGTTATTGATTCCAATGCAATAAATCCATAGTACAAACAACGGTATTCAAGTCAATTAGCAAATGAGTTATTAAATTTTCTAAAATAATATTTCCATCATTATATTATGCATGAATCCACAGCTTTATCCCAGAAGGCGTCATAATTGTGATATTTCCCTTTTACCACCCCTTCAAAGCACTCATATGTTAATTCCAGGCTTTAACACTACAATATTCACATAGCTTACATGTTCACAAGAGAGAACCAAACACTGTAAATATAATTTCTTTTAAGTTACAAAAGAATATCACAATAACTGATAAATTACATCTTACTCATCAATAAGTTACCTTACAGAGGAACCACACAATTGCTACTTTCAGTCATCAGTCAAAGCTCCCCACATCAATTGTCCACATTCTTGACTTCTTTAAAATCAAACATACGTTATTAATTTACATTGAACACAAGATTCTTATTTAAACATCTTATTCTCCTTAGAACAAGAGCAAAATGCTATAAATGCTAGACAATGTTTATACATTTTCTTATTTTCAAATAACAGATATTAAATAGATTTTACTTTTAGTCATACATATGTGATAAGAGACAAAGATTATTACAAATTTTCTTCCTTTACCAATAAAAGACCTTGTGAAATTGACAATGTATTATCAATATCAATTTAACATCACAACAAATCAGATTCCAAAATTTAGTACAGTATTCTCTTTCACAAAAGAAATCAGTAAATATAATTATATATGATTCAATATTCCCAAATTCCTTGACATACAGGTTATCCCAATTTTATTTTCCTTCTTAATAACACATATAAGTTCAAGTACTTTGAAAGGTCAAAGGTGACTAAATTACTCTCTGATTTAACTCCTGATAGTTTTTCCTCTTTAAACACAAGGGGGGGGGAGGGATTGTTTCTATCAAAGACCTTCCCTTCTCTTTTCAAAGCCTCTTGAGGGCAGAAAATCTAGTCTACATCACCTAAACCTTAAAGTCTCAATTAACATAATTTGAATACAGCTGTCAATCAATATTATGTCAACAAAAACAACTCACAGCTGAGAACACCTCACAAACTTGCAACTTAGATGCTTTCAAATGTACAAATGGCTTCAAGATTCTCTCTGGGTTTGATTTCAGGTAAGAGTCAGGACTGACAAACCAATCATGTAGTAACAATACCACCTCACCCTGATATTCTTTCCAGAAGGGCTCAAAGCCTGACTCTAACATTAAAAATTCAAAAAAAGTAATGCAGGAATAATGAGTAAACAAAAAAAATGAAAAATATGATGCCAATCATATCCAAAACACAAACCCAGAGAGAAAATAATTCCAAAACAATTATAAACAAAATCTCAAAGAAAAACACAGCTTGAATGCTAGGTCAAGTAGAATTACTATAAGAAGTGAAGCAAGTGTCTGTGTGTTTTTTTTTTAAGATTTAAAATTGTAAATGAAATTCAAGTTCTCAAGGGAAGAATTAATAAAACTGAGTTTCGGAGGAAGCACTTAAAAATCTATATATTAATAGATTAATATTAAGAAGTATAAAACTTCACCCAAGTAACTGATTCCTTGAACATTAAAATGGACCAAACAAAAACTAATGATTCCATGAAATATTAAAACAAAGTCAAATATTGAAAAAAAATGGAAGAAAATGTAACATATCTCATATAAAAATAGTTAATTAACCTGGAAAACAGATCAAGGAGAACTAATTTAAGAATCATCATAGGGAAACAATCTTTACAATTAATGATTCTGACAAAGGACTCATTTCTAAAATATACAGAGAGCTGAGTCATATTTTTAAAACAAAAAGCCATTCCCCAATTGACAAATGGTCAAGGGATATGCAAAGGCAATTTACAGATGAGGAGATCAAAGCAATCCATAGCCATATGAAAAAATGCTCTAAATCATTAATTATTAGAGAAATGCAAATTAAAGCTTCTCTGAGGTATCACCTCACACCTCTCAGATTGGCCAGTATGACCAGGAAGGATAATGATCATTGTTGGAAGGGATGTGGGAAATCTGGGACACTATTACACTGTTGGTGGAGCTGTGAACTCATCCAACCCTTCTGGAGAGCTATTTGGAACTATGCCCAAAGGGCAACAAAAATGTGCATACCCTTTGACCCAGCAATACCACTACTGGGTCTATGCCCTGAAGAGATGATGAAAAAGGGTAAAAACATTACTTGTACAAAAAATATTTATAGCAGCCCTGTTTGTGGTGGCAAAGAATTGGAAATCCAGTAAATGTCCTTCAATTGGGGAATGGCTTAGCAAACTGTGGTATATGTATGTCATGGAACACTATTGTTCTATTAGAAACCAGGAGGGATGGGATTTCAGGGAAGCCTGGAGGGATTTGCATGAACTGATGCTGAGTGAGATGAGCAGAACCAGAAAAACACTGTACACCCTAACAGCAACATGGGAGTGATGTTCAACCTTGAAGGACTTGCTCATTCCATCAGTGCAACAATTGGGAACAAGTTTGGACTGTCTGCAAAGGAGAGTACCATCTGTATCCAGATAAGGAGCTGTGGAGTTTGAACAAAGTACAAGGACTATTCCCTTTAATTTGGAAAAAAAAAAAACAGATATCTTACTGTCTGATCTGGTTACCTCTGAGAATTCTGCTCTCTTTAAGGATATGATTTCTCTCTCATCACACCCAATTTGGAGCAAGGTACAACATGGAAACAAAGTGGGGGTGGGGGGAGGGAAGCAAAATTGGGAGAAAACTGTAAAACTCAAAAAATATCTTTAATAAAAAAAAGGCAAAAAAAAGCAAAAAAAAAATCATGATAAAGTAGAGCCAAGATGGCAGCATGAAGGCAGGAATTCCAGGAAACTTGTTCCCCCCAAAACTCCAAAAGCCATCAAATTATGACTCTAGCCAAAATTTAGAGGGCAAAACCCACAGAAAGACTGAGTGAGACATTTTCCCAGTCCAAGATAATTTAGAAGTTCCACAGGAAAGGTCTGTTCCACGGGGACTAGGGGTTGGAAAAAGCTGAAGCACAGCCTCAAGCACAGTACAGCTGGGCCAGGAGCCTGGGTCCATGGCAGAGGGGGTGGTTTCCAGACCACTTGGCCCAGGGATCATTGGCAGGGGTGGTAAGAGAACTCTGCCACACCAGAGTGATTGTGGAAGAGAGTTCCAGCCTCAGAGCAGCTCTGTGGTGAGAACCTACAGCAGGAATCAGCAGAGCCACCCAACAGGTCCAGAGCTCTCAGCCCAGAGACAGTAAGGGGGTTGGGGGAGACTGCAGAGGTCTCTCTGCTCTCCCTGGGGCAGAACTCTGCTGTGTGCCCACACTTAGATCCAAGTTGTAATCTGGATCCCATATCCACCATAGCTGAACAGGTTCTCTCCTCTCAGCTCCAGGGTAGAAGGAAGGGTCTGTGGTCATCCACATCCCAGAGCACAGGCAAGAGAACAATCAGAGACTCTTTTAAGACCTGGGAGGAATTAAGGGCCCTGTGAGTTGTCACAAAGCCCCCCCCCCAAAAGCCTTTGAAGTGCTGTAAACTAGTCATAGACTGAGGAAATGAGCAAACAACAGAAAAAGAAGAATCAGACCATAGAAAATTGCTTTGGTCCCATGGAGGACCACAATACATACTCAGATGCCAACAAAATCAAAGCTTCTCAACCCAAAACCTCCAAGAGAAATAGAAAATAGGCTCAGACTATGGATGAACTCAAAAAAGACTTTGAAAAGCAATTAAGGAGGTAGAGGAAAAATTGAGAGGAGAAATGAGAGCGATGCACATAAATCATGAAAACCAAGTCAGCAACTTGATGAAAGAAATGCAAAAAAAACCTAAAGAAAATAACATATTAAAATCCAGTTTAGGCCAAATGGAAAAATCAACACAAAAAGCAAATGAGGACAAGAATGCCTTAAAACGAATTGGCCAGCTGGAAAAGGAGATAAAAAAGCTCTCTGAAGAAAGCAACTCCTTCAAATGCAAAATGGAACTAAAAGAAGCCAATGACTTTGTGAGAACTCAGGAAGAAATAAAACTGTACCCCCCAAAAAAAATTTGAAGAAAATGTGAAATATCTCATTAGAAAAACAACTGACCTTGAAAATAGATCCAGAAGAGATAATTTTAAAATTATCGAGCTACCTGAAAGTCATGGCCAAGAAAAGAGCCTAGGCTTAATTTTTCAAGAAATAATATAGCAAAATTGCTCTGAAATTCTAGAACTTGAGGGAATTCACTGTTCACCTCCTGAAAGAGATCCCAAAAGAAAAACTTCCAGGAATATATTATTGCCAAACTCCAAAACTCCCAAGTCAAAGAGAAAATACTAAAAAGCTGCCAGAAACAAACAATTGAACTACCATGGCTCTGTAGTCAGGATTACACAGGACCTGGCAGCATCTACATTAAGGGCTCATAGGGATTGGAATATGATATTCCAAAAGGCAAAAGATCTTGGTTTACAACTGAAAATCAACTACCTAGCAAAACTGAACATCCTCTTTTGGGGAAAAGATGAACTTTTAATGAAATGGGACTTTCAAACTTTCCTATTGAAACAACCAAAGCTGAACAGAAAGTTTCATCTCCAAGTACAAGACTCAGGTGAACCATCGAGAAGGTGGATGAGAAGGACTAACTATGAGGATCTTAATGATGTTGAACTGTTTGTATTCTTGCATGTGAAGAAGATATTGATAACTCATGTGAATCTTCTCATTTATAAGAACAGTTAGAAGGAGCATATATAGGCAAGGCACAGGAAGGAGATGAATATAATGGTATAATATTGTAAAAAGGTGGAGTCAATGGGTGATAAAGGAAAGTACTGGGAAGAAGAGAATGGAGAAGAAGGGGCTAAGATATTTCACTTAAGAGTCAAGAAAAAGATTTTATAATAGAGCAGAACCGGGGAAGGTGAGAGGGAATGAGTGAGCCTTCATTCTCATCAGAAATGGCTCAGAGAGGAAATAACATAACACACTTAATAGGATGTAGAAATTTATCTTATCCTAGAGAAAAATGAGAGGAAAGGGACAGGATAAGGGGGAATGGGGGGAGTAGGTGATAGATGAGAAGGAAAATCATGGGAGAGGGTACTCAGACACAACACACTTCTGAGCAGGGACAGGATTAAAAGAGAAAGAATGGAATAAATGAGAGTGGGGAGGAATAGCCTGTAGGGAAATATAGCTAGTGATAGCAACTGTGGGAAAGATACTGAAGCAACTTCTCTAGTGGACTTATGATAAAGAAAGCAACTCACCCCAGAGACAGAGCCATTGGAATCTAAACACAGACTAAAGTACATTTTTTTTCTCTCTCCTATTCTTGAGGTTTCTCCTCTTTTTTGGGAGGGTGGGGCTTATGATTATTCTCACAAGATTATTGTAATAATATAAAATAAATTAACAAAAAAAATAGAAGAGGTGAAAAAAAAAGAATCATTGTAAGGCACTAGAAGGTCAAAAGGTAGTGTCAGAAAGCCTGCTGGTTTAAGGAGGATATCAATGAAGGCAAATGGAATGTAAAACTATTTATTGAAGGAATAGGGAGCTGAGTCAGAATAGATTACAGCAGTGGATAGTGGGGAGAGAATGCCTTTTATAGGGTATAGGATATAGGAAGCAAGTTTCCATAGAGAATGAGAGTCATTTGGGGTCTCCATGGAGGATGTGAATTGTTTGGGGTCACCAAAGTGAGATTGAGAGTTGTTTGAAGTTTCTATGGAGGTTAAGATTCATTTTCTCAGGAAATGATACTCAATGAGGCTCACCTGGGCAAAAGTGAAAACTAGACTTGGATGTAACAGCCATGATCAAAAATGGAATCTGGATATCATATATCAAGAAATCATGAAAGAAAACTGCCCAACTCTCTTAGAACTAGAAAGCAAAGTGAAAATATAAAGAAACTACCAGTCACCTCTAGAAAGAAACCCCAAACTGAAGGAGCATTATAGCTAATATCCAGATCATATAGAAAAAATACTGCAAACATCCAGAAAAAAGAAATCAAGTACTGTTGAATCACAATCAGAATTACATAAGATTTATCAGCTACCACTAAAGGAAACATAGAGCTTAGAATACAGCATTCCAAACAGCAAAAGAAAAAAAAATCCAAAAATAACTTGATCAGTAAAACTGAAAAAAAAAATGGGGAAATGGACCTTTAATAAAGTAGACTTCGAAGTCTTTTGGATGAAAAGAAGTAAATAGAAGCAGAGTAGTCAAAAGAAAAAATGGTAATATAAGTGTGCAATTAGAAGGAAATATACAAAGATGGAAAAAATGTATATTCCAACATGGGGCAATGATAAAAGTGTTCTCTCAGAATCCTAATCAGGGGGTCATAAAAGGAAATTAAATGAGACAAGGTCTAGGATAGTTTTCTAATGATGATCTTAAAAGAAGAAAAGAAAGGGAAGGGAAAGCAAACTGATGAGGGAAGAAAGGGGGAAAAGGATGATCTTATCTCACAAAAGGTGGGTATATAAGTAGAACACTAAACAAATTTGAAACTTTTTCATTAAAAATGGAGGCAGAACAAATAAAGTCAGGCATAGAAAAATAATTCAACTCAATGGCGGAAAAGGAGGAAATGGAAAGAGATGAAGAAAGAATTATGGAATAAGAGAATTTAAAGGAAGTGTTTTATCATAAATAGAATAAACCCTAACTTCAGACATTAGGATATATAGAGCAATTTAAAGAGAATTCAAGATTAAGAATCTGTGATTACATAAAGCATAGAACAATATGTGAAATATGCTCCTCTCTCAGTGCTTTCTTCTTTTTTTTTAAGTTTTTGCAAGGCAATGGAGTCAAGTGACTTCTCAAAAGTCACACAGCTAGGTAATTAAAAGTGTATGACACTGGATTTGAACTCAGGTCCTCCTGATTTCAGGGCCAATGCTCCATTCACTGAGCTCAGACTTTTTTTATAATAGAGCCAGCGAGGAGGGGGAAAAGTATAACAAATTTATGAATATAATTACAATGAATATAATTACAATCACTGAATGTGAATGGAATAAACTCACCCACTACACTACAAAATAATGACCATCGAAGTGATTTGATACTTACATTAAAAGAGATTAATCAATTACAATATGCCAAACTAAACTAACCTCACCCATAACCTAGAAGAAACCCAGTTACTCCAGCTACTAGTATAAGAACTCATTATTCAACAAAAACTACTGCAAAAACTGAAAAGTAGTCTGACAGAAATGTATTATTTTCTATTAGAATGTCAAGTCCTTCACAGAAGGAAAATGAGCTTAGTTTTCTGTATGTATTCCCAGTATTTAACACATGGTTTTGCATAATTAAGTAAATTTTTTCAATTCAATTTAATTTGCACTGATTCCCCAAACACAATACTGGGCTTCATTAAAAATAAGTGCTTTGGAAAAAAAAAAAAACAAAAAAAAACAAAAAAAGGGGGCGGCTAGGTGGCACAGTGGATAAAGCACCAGCCCTGGAGTCAGGAGTACCTGGGTTCAAATCCAGTCTTAGACACTTAATAATTACCTAGCTGTGTGGCCTTGGGCAAGCCACTTAACCCACCTGCCTTGCAAAAAAAAAAAATACAGTAAGTGCTTTGGGACTCAACCTTCACTCAGTCCATTCTCATTCTAACCCAGTCTGTCTTTCCACTTGTGTTTTCAATTTGACCACCTCTTAACTTCTACCAGATAGTTTCATTATCATACTTTTCTCTTACACCTTCAAATCTGGCTCCCTCTCTTCTAGCCATTTGTCTAGGGAATTATGCTTGTAGGGAAAGACAAATAGCCTTTCCACTGTTCTATTTCTTCCGTCTTTTCACTAGCAAAATTCTTTAAAAAGGAGTGATCTATGATTCCATTTTCTCACAATTCACCTTTTGCAATCTGACTTTCATCCTTCCTTTACTCCTAAAATTCATCTCACTGGTGACCTCATTATCCAATCACAGGATTATATATTCTCAGAGTGGGAAGGGACTTCAGAAGCTCCAGTCCACCACACACCTGAAAAAGAATCTCCTCTCTATCATGTCCAACAAATGATTATACATCCTTTGGTTAAAGACTTCCAGTGAGGAGGAACCCTCTGGGGGATGCCATTGGACTTTTGAATAGCTCTATTAGCAAGTTTTTTGATTTTAAAAAAACTCAAGGGTTATTATTCTTTCCTTAACTTCTTTGACTTCTCTGGTTTTTGACACAATCAACCACCTTCTCTTTCCTAAAATCTTTTTTCTTTTCTGGTTTCCACTGAAGTGCTAAAAAGCTTTTCAAAGCTCTCATTTTACTTAACTGTATTCCATACACACCCTTCCCCACCATACTATCAATTAACCACTTATGGAACTACCTACTCATTGAAGAGGATGAACAGAATAGGACACTAATAACTGAAGAGGGCTCTGCCTTGGTTTTCTTGTTGCTATATTAGTTCTTGGAGAGTGATATAAAGGGAACATGAGTCCTTGTATGGACATGGGTATGTGTATCTCTGTGAAAGTGTGTTTGATATATACTTGTGGTAGGTGATCTCTATGTGTGTCTAAAAGAGAGAGAGAGAGAGAGAGAGAGAGAGAGAGAATGAATGTATGATGTAGAGAATTATGGATGTAGCTTTGAGAGAGAGAGAATGAATGTATGATGTAGACAATTATGGATGTAGCTTTAAGGATGTTAAAATCTTCTTAATTTTGGAGGATTGCCCCTGAGATGTAAACTAACCTTGATCGTTGATTGTATCCTGTCACCCCTTGACCCTGTTGTTTTGTTTCTTGTCCCCCATTTTCCCTTTCACCCAACCTTGACTGTAGAGTTGGCATGACAGGAAATGATATGTTGAATTTGGGGATTGAGCACCTTGGGACAGGAAGGACCACTAGACCTTGCCATTGGAAGATACCTGACCCAAGGTGTAAGACCACTCCCCAAATGCCTCCCCATGCCCAACCTACAACAGAAGATTACTTAATAGGAACTGCTTCTTTTTCTTCTTTTTCTTTTCCTTCTTCTTTGACTCTAGCAAGATGGGTTTTCCCCTAAACTCTTTCTTAGCCTTTTGAGGAGTAGCATGGGTCTCTCCTGGGTCATATGGCCAGACTAAGCCAAGCCTCATGGCTGCCTGCCCTTCTCTCTCGCCCTTTATCTCTTTCTCTTTCTCACTTTCACTCAAACTTCACCTAGCCTATTCTTAAGGAGGTTACTGATTTTCTAGGAGTTTTAATCTATATATTTGTAATATTTTGCCATGATAAATTCCCGAGCAGTTGTAATATCCCATAGAGAGCATGAGAATTCCTTTGCCTTTTCAGTGGCCTTAAATCTTCTGTCTTCAACATCTAAATCTTTAATAATCGGCAACAAGTGTATATGAGTACCATGGCTACTAATATCTCCTTCAATTACTTTTTTCTTCTCCCAACCCCAACTGTTGCAAATCTGAAGAGCTTGACTTTTTCTTTCTTTTCTATACCCTCTCCCATTAATCTCACCTGCTGTTTCCCAGCTTCAATGCTATGCAAAAGATTTCCAGAGCTACATCCTTTTGTGCCAATCTCATCTCAACTGCTTGCTGGATACCTCCACCTGAATGTCTTGCCAACATCTTAAACTTAGATTGTCCAAAACTGAATCCATCATCTTTCTGATACTCCTCATACTGACTTCTCTGTTTCTGTTCCTAACAATAGCATCCTCCTATCAATTAGCTTGAGACTCAGGGTCAGTCATCTTTGACTCCTTTTTTGCCTCAGTTCACATATCCAAATCAATTTCCAAGTCTTGAATCTACCTATGAAATACCAAGGAGTTTGTAGAAAATGATGTATCAGGAACATAGAACTTTACCATCCAAGCAAGATTTTCTCCCTTATTTTAATTAAGCTACCAGTTCCCTATTCACCCCTTCTTACTTCCCATTATCTCTTTCATTTATTGATAAATAGCCCAGAGAAATTTGCACAGCTTGGTCCAATTGACTCTGAGGAAGGCTAAAGTCAGAAAGACAAATGAAAAGAGACTAAAGGCTTTTCCAAACCCCATAGAGCCTAGAAAGATGCTTTATAATTATATCACCTCAAATCCAGAGGATGAGGAAATAAACTAATAAATTCACCCCAATTTAACCAAGAATAGAAAACAAAGACTTGGTTGAGTAGAATCAATATTTGCAATGACATCTGAAAAGATTTTGTGTATAAAATAGATTTGTGGGATCCCTGGTGTTTGTAAATAATGGAGAGTTTCAAATTAGCCTGAAGAATTCTGACCTCTTGAGGACTTGACAGTAAAGCATTGCCAATTGAGGCATTAACATAATCATTCTGCTGGATTACTAGTCAAGAAAAATTGATCTGGGCAGTAACTAGAGTGGAGAATAGCATGGCAATGATGGCAAGAAGCCCAAAGGAAATTGGGGAGTGTGGTAGTAAAGAGATGGATGATCAATGGAGAAGCAAACTAAGCATTTAAAAACTATTGTAATCTGAAAGAGAATCTGGATAAATATGAAAGAGAAATTTAACCAGTCTTTATGAACAATGAGTTCTAAAGCAATGTTCCACTCATCAGTTCAAACCAAACAGGACATGGGCCTCTCTTCAAGTATTCAAAGGAACAACAGTTGATCAACAAGCATTTATCCAGTGCTTATTAAATTTCAGACCCTATCCTAAGTGCTAGGAATACAAATTGGTGATGTTTGTTCTTCATTCTCAAAGAAGACCATGACATCAGAGAGGTGATGCCTTGACATGCATATGAATTAGATTTGAATGAGTGATGCTGTGCTTAGTCATCAGCCTCACTTTCTCCTCCAGAACCATCTGGATCCAGTGACCAGATATGAATCAGGACAACTGGAGATGGCCCTGGATGAGAGGCAATCAGCACTTGTCCAAGGTCACACATCTAGTTAGAGTCAAGTATCTGAGGTTATATTTGAACTCAGGTCTTCTTGACTTCAGGCCTGGTCTTCTATCCTCACTGTACACGTATACAAATAAAATCAGGAATAGTCTTTGCCTTTAAGGAGCTTACATTCTTTTTTTTTTTAACAAGGCAATGGGGTTAAGTGACTTGCCCGAGGTCATACAGTTAGGCAATTATTAAGTGTCTGATGCTGGATTTGAATTCAAGTCTTCCTGACTCCAGGGCTGATGCTCTATCCACTGTGCCATCTAGCTGCCCCTGTTATATTATAACAGAGAAAGACAAAATATGAAAAAGAAAGGAGAGGGGTCCCAACACAAAGACCTGGTAAAGAATGAATAGAATACAACCTGGAGAGAAATGAAACACAACTGACCAAGGCGCCCTTCTTAAACAGAGGTTTCCAGGAAGAGCCATCCAATCAGAGGGAGATCAGGCATAGAGGTCCTTGCAGTGTGTAAATTCCAAGGGCTAGAGTGAGTATCCAGGATCAGGAAGCTTCTAGGACATGGTAGGAAAAAACCCTGAGCACAGGCAGGAAGAAGAATTAGGCATTGCAGCATCTCACTCTGGGCAGCCGGGTCTCTTCCTGGATTTCCACAGTTCTTTGGGGTGCCCCAGACATGCCAGCACGTTCAATAATGAAAGTCAGCCAGTGAGAGATAAGCAAGGAGTTTATTGCAGGTAGATGCTACATCTCTAACTCACATAGTTGAGTAAGGGTATATAGTCCCCTTGTTATCAGCATTCCTCATCTCCAGGCACTGTGAAAGAGTAATGGGCATGCCACAAAAGGTGTGTATCCTGGAATATGTCAAATCTTAAACCAGACGAGGATGAAAGGCAGAGAGATAAGGACCAAAGCTCCTTCCTGAGAATCTTCAACAAGGTAAGTATGAAAGGCAGAGAACAGAGAGAAGGGCCAGAGCTCCTTCCTGAGTTCAGAGCACTTTGGTATGGACATTCCTGTTGTCCTGGTCTCAATGACTCTCAGGATGAACTCCTCATGGCCATGTACTCTGTCTATTAACCCCTTACAAGGCATCTCCTGCTTGGCCCAAGGGGTAGAACTAGGAACAATGGATCTAAAACTATATGATTTCTAAATTCCTTTCACATTCTGACAATTTGTGTAATTCTTTGATTTGTGTCAGTGCCTTCTTAATGGCCAGAAGGTTGATTATATGTCCTTTTTTTTTTTAGGTTTTTTTTTTGCAAGGCAAATGGGGTTAAGTGGCTTGCCCAAGGCCACACAGCTAGGTAATTATTGAGTGTCTGAGACTTGATTTGAACCCAGGTACTCCTGACTCCAAGGCTGGTGCTTTATCCACTATGCCACCTAGCTGCCCAAATTATATGTCCTTCTTAACTGATGTCTATTAATTTTAAAAGGGCATTTCATGGGGCGGCTAGGTGGCACAGTGAATAGAGCACAGGCCCTGGAGTCAGGAGTACATGAGTTCAAATCCAACCTCAGACACTTAATAATTACCTGGCTGTGTGGCCTTGGGCAAGCTACTTAACCCCATTTACCTTGCAAAAACCTAAAAACAAAACAAAAAAAAAAATAGGGCATTTCAGAGAAACTCTACCCAATTAGCTGTGATTTTTTGCCTCCCAAAAATAATTCTAACAAATTCTGGACTAAAGATCATAGATTTTGAATAAAAAGGAAATTTTAAGTCTTTTAGTCCAATCCCTTGACTTTATGGATGACAAAACTGAGGCACAGAGAAAATAAGTGACTTGCCCTGGGTCACACAACTTAGACTAAGGTGGGATTCAAATCTATGTCTTCCTGACTCTAACTCCATACTGTCTCAGTCTGTATCAATAAGTAGTAGCAATGCCAAAAACTTGGCTCTTCTGACTCTAAGTTCAATTCATGTTCCAATGCTATAGCATTATGGAGTAAAAAGAGCAGTATCCTTGAAATCAGAATGATGCAGAGAATTATGAATGAAGAAAATTTATAATCAGAAACAAGTTCTGTAATTTTTAAAGCTTTAAATCTTGTTAAAGGGTGGAAGACATTGTTCTTGAGATATAAATTGGCCTCTATTGTTTCATTGTTAAATGTAAAATTTGTATCCTATCTCTTCATTCCCAACCCCCAGCTTCCAACCTTCTTCTACCTGCTTTGGGTCCCATAAGAAGGGAGGGATTTTCCCTTTTGCCCTTAGTGCCCAGATAATAGGCAAGGCTACAAAACCTGATTTGGACCCCCTCTCGGGGCTGGTCTGATCCCTGGCCCAGTCAACCCTCCTTGATTGTCTGTCTTCTCTCTTTATCTCCATCTCTCTCTGTCTCTGTCTCCCAAGCAGCCTCATCTGGCCTTTTGTTATTCAACCTGTCCTAAAGTGCCTGGTGCTTCTCTGGGAGGAGAAAAAGTTTTAACTTGTTTAATTTGTAATAATTTATAAGAAAATCCTGAGTAGGCTTAAAATCTCAGGGAGCTCACAAATTCCTTCATCTTTCAGTAACCCTCAATTTCTATCTTTAATTGGTGACCCAAATTCTATCGGCTACAAGAAGGGCTTAATTCTTTCTACTCCTGGCTCTGTTGTATAACCACAGGCAAGTTACTTCACTTTCGGGGGTCTCCAGTATCCTCATCCTAAATTAAGGGTATTGGACTAAATTATCTCTAAAATGTTTTTCAGTTCTGAAATTCTTCTATTCTAAAATTTTCAGTATTTTTTATTTTAAAAAAAGCAACAAAAATATCTTTACTCATTCCTTAACTTATCATTTAATTATGACTAGGAATTTTTAATATAGCTCTAGTGATATTGATGGGCTTTTAAATTTGTTATTAATTTGTTATAATTGACTTCAAAATGATTGGAAATAGAAGAAAGAAGAAAGTATATTCATAAAAGAGAGTTCAGGCATTAACAAAAACAAAAGCAAAAAGTAACATGCATGTGGGGAATTAGCAACAGCCACCAAGGCTGATTCCAAGATTTCTACCAAATCAATCAGGGACCTAGAACAGGGACACCAACAAATGAGGCCACTAGGGGGTGCATTAACCGCCTCTGTATTCTCAAGGATACATTCAGGGAACTAATTTATGTTTTCATTTTCAAAACATTTTTAGAGTTTTTTATGGGAAAAAACCCTAAAACAAAAGTAAAACCATCAAAGTACAGAAATGGGAAATTCTTTTTTTTATTAAACATTTTTATTTATTTTGAATTTTATAATTTTTCCCCCAATTTTACTTCCCTCCCTCCACCCCCCCACAAAAAGCAATTTGTCAGTCTTTACATTGTTTCCATGTTGTACATTGATCCAAATTGAGTGTGATGAGAGAAAAATCATATCCTTAAGGAAGAAACATAAAGTATAAGAGATAACAAGATCAGACAATAAGATATCAGGTTTTTTTTTCTAAATTAAAGGGAATAGTCCTTGGACTTTGTTCAAACTACATGGTTCTTTATCTGGATACAGATGGTATTTTCCATTGCAGACAGCCCCAAATTGTCCCTGATTGTTGCACTGATGGAATGAGCAAGTCCATTAAGGTTGATCATCGCTCCTATGTTGCTGTTAGGATGTACAGTGTTTTTCTGGTTCTGCTCAGCTCACTCTGCATCAGTTCATGCAAACCCTCCAGGCTTCCCTGAATTCCCATCCCTTCTGGTTTCTAATAGAGCAATAGTGTTCCATGACATACATATACCACAGTTTGCTAAGCCATTCCCCAATTGAAAGACATTTACTTGATTTCCAATTCTTTGCCACCATAATGAGGGCTGCTATGAATATTTTTGTACAAGTGATGTTTTTACCCTTTTTCATCATCTTTTCAGGGTATAGACCCAGTAGTGGTTTTGCTAGATCAAAGGGTATGCACATTTTTATTGCCCTTTGGGCTTAATTCCAAATTGCTCTCAAGAAAGGTTGGATGAGTTCACAGCTCCACCAGCAATGTAACAGTGTCCCAGATTTCCCACAACCCTTCCAACAATGATCATTATCCTTTCTGGTCATATTGGCCAGTCTGAGAGTTGTGAGGTTGTACCTCAGAGAAGCTTTAATTTGCAGAAATGGGAAATTCTTAAAATTTCATATTGACTTGATTAACCCAAATTTGGGAGCACCTTCTAGTTCCTTGCCTTTATTTTAAACCTTGTCAAGGGGAAAAAAAAACCTTTTTCAGCTCTTGAGAACTTTTCTTTTCTTTGATGCACCTTTCCTACTTTGAAAAGAATGAATTAGATAGAAGACAGTGGAGATGAGAGGATTTGTTGAAGTAACTAGAAGGAGCTTAACTTGGAAAAGAGTAGAGAATGGAACAGAAGGCATTTGAAAAAGATATAATCACTACTTTTGGCATTTGAAGGAATCCACGTGGAATAGGGATGAAACTAATTCTGCTTAAGACTAACGGGTGAATTACTAAGGAAAAATATATTAATAATGCATTCTGCACTTTAACCACAAGTCTACCAGAAGCAATTTTAAGAATTTAGCATTAGAGATAGAGAAAAAAATTATGTATCTGATCCATGAACAGGAAAACATCATGACCAAACAAGAAATAGAGGGGATCATAAAAGATAAAATGGATAGTTGATTACTTAAAATTAAAAGATTTTGCATGAATAAGTCTAAAAAAGCTAAGATCAAGAAACAACTAACTGAGAAAAATATCTTTGCAGCTAGTTTCTCTGATAAAAGTTATTTCCAAGATATATAAGGAATTCATTCAAATTTATAAGGAAAAAAAAGCTATCCTCCAACTGATAAATGGTCTAAGGATATAAGAAGTTTTCAAGGGGGAAAAACCCCTCAGCTTTTCAATATTCACATAATAATGTTGCAAATCACTACTAATTAAACAAATGTAAATTAAAGAAATTCTGACATTCTGTCTCACACCTATCAAAATTGATAAAGATAACAAAAAAGGTTAAGTGAAAAATATTAGAGGCTACAAGAAAACAGGCACACTGATGCAATGTTGGTGGGCCTATGAATGAGTACAACCATTCTTGAAAACAATTTGGAATTGTCCCCAACAAATTATTAAACAGTACATGTCCTTTGACCCTGTTGCATCACTGCTATGCCTCTACCCAAAAGAGATCAGAGAATGAGAAAAGGTACTTTATTTATAAAAATATTTATAGCAGTTCTTTTTTGTTATAGTCAAAAAGAATAGCAATTAAGAGGATATCCAACAATTGAGAAATGACTATATAAGTTGTGGTAAAAGAAATGAGGAAACAGGGCCAGATCAGAGAAATCAAAGTTCAAAATGAAAGTAGCTAGCAGTCAGAGTACAAAATGAGTATGCTCAGGTAAGAAATTAGATGTCTGAGGAGATGTGGCTTGCAGGGTGGCAAGAATAGATATTTATGGCATCTTTTGTCTCTACCCTTATCCAAAGAAAACTGATTTCTGCTAGGAGGGAAAGTTAGGAGGTTGAGATCATGGGCTGGTCACTCAGTTCTTATAGAAAGAGGGTACTGGACTAAAATTATATTTACCTGTTCTTACTTATTAGAGTGAAGTAATTTTTAGGCTCAAGTTTACAAACAGAAATAAGAGAAAGTATACACCTGAGAATTATATATGTCAAACAATACAGAGGAAATTAGGTATCCCACTGGGAGTGAGATAATTCATACCAACTCAAAGAGAATTTCATATCTCACTCAAAAGGTAATTTTCCAAAGTTTTTAGGGACACAAACTGGGAAGGGACTTGATAGACTGTACCCTTCTTCTCAGAGCCTTTTTTGCCTTTCTGAAAGAAGAAGAGAGATTGGAATGTCAGATCTCAAAACTAGAAGGCAGAAAAACCAGGATTTCTTTACTCTGGCTCTAACTCTGTTTGCCCCTCACACTGCCATGGATATTGAATAATCAGTCTCTACCAATAAGTGGAGAACCTCATACAGCTGACCCCTTGAGCCAAGGATTACAGGGTATAACTGAGGAAAATGGTTTAGCTTACTGCATAATTGTTACAAGAAATTAGTTTTTTCCTTTTTTCCCCTATGGGGTAGGAAGCAAAGAGAGAAAGAATACACATTTCTGTTAATATAAATAAAAAATTTTTTCATAATATAAATAGAGTCAGATGAGGTCATGATATAATTAGTTTTACCTAACAACCTTGTTACAAGACACTTCCCCTGAAGTGAATATTAATATGCAAATGTATGTGATATAAAAACAAAAACACCAGTAAAACTGAAAATAAAAAAATCAAAATAATATTCTAAATTCAAACAATTCTAGCTTAGAGAAATATCAGAACTGACATAGTATCTTTGCCCTCCCCACCATTCTCCCTCAGTCACTTGGACATCTCTCTTCTCCAAAACAATTTACTTAGTGCAATCTTGAACAAGGAAAATGTCACAATATGTTAAAATAAAGTTTGGGATGTAGCCAGAATAGCAGAATGATCATTACTTAATTTTTCCTTCTTCCCTCAAGGACTGAAAGGGGTTCATCTCTGTGGTGGTGATTGTTGGCAGTTGGTGAGTTGTTGTGTCCATGACCTGGTGGACTGCAGCAAGCCAATGCTGTTTGTGGGGTTTTCTTAACAAAAATATTGCAGTGGTCTTGCCATTTCCTTCGCCAGCCAATTATCAAACAGAGGTTAAGTGACTTGTCCAGGAACAAACAGCTAGTAAATGTCTGAGTCTGGATTTGAACTCAGGTCTTCCTGACTCCAGGCCAGCAATCAAGTCATCTAACTGCCTCCTTCATCTAGACAGTCTTTGTGATTCCTATGAAGAGATAAGAGAGCAGAGAGCACAGCCCTTAGGAGGGTCCAATCACTTAGAGGTCCCAGTCACTAAGAAGTATTTTTGTTTTAAGTCTGATTACCATCCTTATTTCATTGTTCTTGATCTTCTAAGGTACTTTTCCTAAAAGGAAAGGTCTGGAAAAGGGATTTAGGCTAGAGAATACTATTTCTTAATGTTTTCAGATGAATTTAAAAGATTTAAATATATCCTCTGCCTTTCCTAAAAATTAGTGTCCAAAATAAAATACACTTGTCAATGTATTGATCTTTTGTCAACATTCAAGGATATTATGGATGGTATTTTTGTTCAAGTATGCAACTGAGAAGAAGGGAGAAGAAAGTTTGGAACTCTGAGGGAGTTGGAATAATGAGTTAAGAAAGAATAAAAGGATAGCCTAGTAGCTGTGAAGACCTAGGTGAAATATGATTTAATTTCACATGACTTTCCTGAGTTTCATTGTTTTTGCTTTCTATCATTTACCTTTAGTTTCTTTTGAAAATAATTTAAAATTTCTTCCTCTAAAACTGAAAGGTAAATTTGTTTTCTCTATAGATCCTTGAATACTTGTGAGGTACCAAACCAGAGATTTCATGATTTTCCAGCTCAATGGAATAATAGATGTTTAATTGCCTAGTGCCTTAAGCCTCTTTCAGGAAGAAACCAATAAACATTAATTGAGATTTCATTCTTGATTTTATTTGTATTTTAACATTTAAAAATCATTAATATTTTTATGTTAATAGTTAGCATTTATATAATGATCTAAGGTTTGCATTATATTGCTGTTTTGTCCTCTGATCTGGACAAGGACCATGACATCAGGGAGGTGATGAACATAACATGCAGGTGAATTGGATTTAAGTGGGGGGGGGTGCTGTGCAAAGTCATCAAATTCACTTTCTTCTCTGTAGTCATCTGGATCCAGGGGCCAGATATATATCAGGATAACTGGACCTTGGTCTTTCTAAGCAACAGTCATTAAGATAAGTTAATTCATTTGATCCTCATATCATTTACGATCTAGATTTTATAGATGAGGAAACTGAAGTACAGAAAGGTTAAATAACTCACTCAGGGTCACATAGCTTGGGCATGTTCAAAGGCAGGTTTCAAATTCAAGTCTTTCTAACTTAAAGGCCTGCCTCCTTCTACCCACTGCTTCACCACCTGGCTGTCTCATCCTTTGATGAATCTGTGATCTAATTCCAGTGGGTGCTCCTAACAGAACGTAGCCCAGCTTATATTTCTCCTCCTTTTCTATACTTATCCTTGTCTACCAGATGAATTCCTCTGGTTCTTTTCATATCACCATGGTACCAACTGTTTGAGCTATCCATCTGTTGTCTGATTCCCAATATGTGACTAAAGCGTCTCCTTTTCTGGTCATACATGTCTTTGATGATGCTTCTCATGACACTTTTCTGAGCAAGTTATTATTAGTAATATGTACACTCAACTTGTACCCACCAGGCATCTTTCCATTGCCCTTTGGAATATTTATCATTTTAATTTCTCTAAGATTATCATGTTCCTGATTTGTCTATATGGAGAAAAATACTGTTAAAAATAAAGTGCTTAAAGTGAATTACAATGTTTAATCCTTTGTTATAAGGAATGATTCCTAAGAAGAAGAAGAAGGAGGGAAGAGTATGGGGGAGAAAAGGCAATGTAAAAATAAAACAATAATAATAATAATAATAATAACTAGCTTTTATATGACACTTTGAAGATCTGCCAAGCAAGTTTTTTCTCAATTGATATTTTATTTTTCCAGTTACATACTTGAAAGTTTTTCAAATTCATCCACATGTATATGCATATTTATAAGTTACATAATTTCCTTCCACCCTCCCTTACCACCCCCCCTCTCTTAAGTGGTGAACAGTCTGGTGAACATTGTACATATACATTTGTGTTTAACATGTTTACAAGTTAGTCATTTTCTGTATGAGGAATTAGGATTAAGGGAAAAGAAAAAAAAACATGAGACAGGAAAGAAAAAACATAAGAGAAAATTTTAAAAAGTGAATATAGTGTTCATTCAGATTCTATAGGTTTTTCTTTTATTTTGTTTTTCTTCCTCTGTATGGGAATAGCATTTTCCATAATAGGTCTCTGATCAGAGCAGCTGCCTCCATCATAGTTGATCAACTCACAATGTTGTTGTTAATGTGTACATTGTTGTCTTGGATCTGCTCCCTTCGCTCAGCATCAGATCCCATAATTCCTTTCATGCTTCTCTAGAGTCCAAGCATTCATGGTTTCTTATAGAATAGTATTCCATAACATTCATATACCATGTTTTTAGCCATTCCCCATTCCAATTCTTTGCCACTACAAAAAAGAGCTGCTATGAATACTTTGAAACAAGTGGGACTTTTTCCATTTTTATGATTTTTTTTATATAGTCTAATATTGGTTTTGCTGGGTCAAAGGGTATGATCAGTTTTGTTGTTCTTTGGACATAGTTCCATATTACTCTCCAGAATGGTTGATCAGTTCACAACTCCACCATATCCTGTATATATCATGTTTATCCATATTCTCTGTATCATCCCCTCTGTTCCTTAAGGGCATAAGCTGTTTGTTTGGGGGGGGGGGTTGCCTTCCTTTGTATATCTGAGGCTTAGCTTACAAATACTTTCTGACTTGGCCTTATTTTAAACCTTAACTGGCATTAAAACTGTTCAAAAGAAATAATTACACTTAGATAATTTTGTCTTGGGGAAACTTAGGTGATACAGTGGATAGACTTCCAGACCTAAAGTTAGGAGGACCTGAGTTCAAATCTGACCTTAGGGGGTCTGTCTTGGCAAGAACAACAACATCACTTTCCCATATTATCTTTTGAAAGTATATTCCAGTGAAGAAAGATTTATTAGAATAGGAAAAGTATACCCCTATTGCTGAAGAGGAAGATAAGATATAGTTTCTAAAACCAACTGTCTCTCTTTTAGTGAAATTGCCTACAAGAATTATGCCTATCAAAAAAGCATCCTACTTCCTTATTCCATCTAAAATTACAACATAAATTTTCCCACTTCTTGGTTTTTTTTTTTTAAATTGCAACCACTTTCAGAAGGTTGTAAGTATTTGGTCTTAGGATGAAGCTGTATCAGGGTATAAGCATGTTCTAGGTGGGGATATTTGAAATGATCCTCCTTGGGAGGTAGTAGAAACATTTTGGGGGTGGAGGTATGTTTGATTTTTGTCCTTTGTATGACAGAGAAACTAAAGGAAGGTTCCAAGTATTCCAGAGAGTTTGTCTTAGCTTGCAATATTTTGCACATATGGGAGTTAAGTATCCCAGAGCATTTCTTTGCAATAATTTTATAATGAGGGCCTTCTGATATTAACCCCATATGATTTCTATGTCACAGTTCTTCCTAATTGAGCCAAACTGTAGAGAATCAATATATAGGATGGGAAATTGAGAACTTGAAAGGACCTGAGAGATCTTCTGTTTTACAGATGAGGAAGCTGAATCTTCTTCAGAAGTCGTGATTTTACTCACCAGGATAGTAAATCAAGGCCCAAGAAACTGTGGGGCACTGAACCCCTCAAAAACACTCACAAGATCAGCTTTAGTCAAAAACACTCACAAGATCAGCTTTAGTCACATTATTCTTGAGGAAAAACCAATTAGTCAGTCAATAATCAGTTATTAAGAACTTTCCATGGGCCAGGCACTGTGCTGAGAGTTAGGGAGACAAAGAAAGGCAGAAACAGTTCCTTGTCCTAGTAGAGGAAATCATAGCCTAATATACTTATATACAGGAAAAGTTGTGGATAATTTAAGAGAAAAGGAACTAGCTTTAAGGGGGATCAAAAAAATAGTTCCTGCAGGTAAGATTTTGGTTGATAATTGAAGAAAGTCAAAAAAGTCAAGAGGCAGAGATAAGGAGGGAAGGAATTCCAGGAATGGGGGACAGCCAGTGAAAATGTTAGAGAGAGTACATGATATTCAAAGAACAACATGGTGGTTGGTGTCACTAGATCATAGAGAATGCAGTGGGAAGTTCAGTTTTAAGAAGCCTGAAATGGTAGGAAGAGCTCTAGGTTATGAAAATGTTAACATAGTGTGGACTGTATATCTGATCCTGGAGCCAAGAGAGTTTATCAGAGGGGTAGTGGGGGCAGCTAGGTGGTGCAGTGAATAGAACACTGGTCCTGGGGGCAGCAGGACCTGGGTTCAAATCTAGCCTCAGACACTTAATAACTACCTAACTGTGTGAACCTTGGGGAAATCTCTTAACCCACTGCCTTTCAAAAACCAAAAACCAAAAATAAAAAGGGTAGTGACGTGGTCAGGTCTTTTAAAGTAGATCATTTTGATGGCTAAACAGGAGGACAGAGGATAGTGGGGAGAGACCTTAGGCAGGGAGACCAAGTATAAGGTTATTGTAATAGTCCAGGGATAAAGTGATGAGGGCCTCTACCAAGTCCTCCAGATAAAATGTTTCCTTACTTCAAACTGAGCAGCCTGGGCGCACATCTGATAGAGTACTGGCTTGGTATCAGTAAGACACATCTTAATGAGTTCAAAGTCAGCTGCAGACACTTACTCTCTAACTAATGAGCTGGAGAAGGAAAAGGGCAAACTATTCTAGTATATTTGTCACTAAAACCCCAAATGGAGTTATGAAGAGTCAGATATAACTGAAACTCTTATCAAAAATTATTTCAAATTAGGGACTGTAGTCATCACATGATTAGTCATGCTCATCATGATAATCATAGATTTAAAATCTCAGAGTGAGATGGAACTTCAGATGCCATCTGGTCCCAACTGAACAAGAATCCTATCTATAAATAGATATAGTAGTCCTGTCAGTCTTAGCTTAATAATATCCTGTAAGAGGAATCTCCAGAAGCAACACACATCACTTCCAAATAGTACTAAATTGTTACATTTGCCTTTTTATAATCTAAAGCCCTTACTTGTAGTTCTGCTTTTTAGGGGACTAGTAGAAAAAAATTGTTTCCTCTTCATATGATAGTTTTAAAAATAATTACTGACAACTGTCATGTTCGTACTAAATTGTCTTGATAAACAGCCCAAATTTCTTCACCTGATCTTCCTAGGGTGTGGATTGAAGGCCCTTCCACCAGACTATCAGCTTTGTCATTCAGTTTGATTCAATGATGTTTAACTCTTCATAACCCCATTTGAAGTTTTCTTGGCAAAAATTTTGGAGTGGTTTGCCATTTCCTTCTCCAGTTCAACTTACAGATGAGGAAATTGAGGCAAAGAGTGTTAAGTGACTTTCCCAGGGTCACGCAGTCAGTAAGTCTCTGAGACCAGATTGAATTCAGAATGATGAACCTTCCTGACTCCAGGCACCACTTAGCTGAACTTAGTCTATCAATACTTCATCAAATTTATGCTCTCATCAATCAGAGATCCTTCCAATGATACAGATGGAAACTGATGCTGGCCTACCTGTCCTGCGTCCTATAAATCCTCCAAGAGGGGAGGTCCAGTCAACACAGTGAGAGCCTCCTTCTTAATGAGATGATGGCCAGCAATGGACCATCAGAGGTTTCAATCAGTCAATACTTGTCCTCTCTATGAGACTAGCTCATTTTGTCTTTTCCACACACTCACTTTGTGCTACTATGTACACTAGACCTTCACTAGGCCTCAAAATTATATCTCCCAATGAAGCCCAATATCACTTTAGTTTTCTTGGCAGTCCTCCCCCACTATTTAATCATATTGATCTTATGGTCTACTGAAATCCCCCCAATTTTTCTTGAACTACTATCTCTTCCACTTTGTATTTATAAAGTGGATTATTTAAACCTTTGATCAAACTTTATAATTATTCCAATTAAATTTCATCTTACTTGATTCAACCCAACATTCTAGCCTGTCCTGATATTTTTTTCATCCTGACTCTGAGGTTAAGTATGCTAACTATTCCTTCAAGTCCAAGATTTTGTATAAATATGATAAGCCTGCCATCCATCCCTTTGACCAAGTCACTGATAAAAATGTTAACTATCACAGCACCTAAGCATAGAGTTCTGGGATGCCCCAATGAAGTCATCCTTTCAAGCTGACTTTAATGACTACTTTTTTTTACCAAGTTTTGAAGAATTTTAAATTGTTCTATTGTCTAGCCCACAATATTTCATGTTTTTCACAGTAACATGAGAGCAAATGTTTGCTAAAATCTAGGTAAATTTCTCCTAATCTACCAAATCCTTTTAATTGAATGCTTATTGATTCAGTTTCAAAAAAAAAAAGAATAGAGGGTTAATCTGGCACGATCTGTTCTTAGACATGTTGGCTCTTTATGATCAGCGCTTCCTTTTTTTAAGAAATTCACTAACTTTTAATAATGCATTCTAGACAAAACTGACCAAAAATGAAAATGACAAATATTTGAGGGGGTTGCAGGAAAACTAGCATATTGATACATTGTTAGTGAAGTCAAGTGATTCAGACCTTCTAGAAAGCAACATGGAACTATGCCCTACCCTCCCAAATTACTAAATCTTTCAAAACCAACACATATCAGCATCTGATCTATTACTTGTATAGAGTTTTGGAGGGTTTCCTGGGGGTGATGAGAAATTAAATGACTTGCTTATAGTCACATGACAGGTAAGTGTTGCTGGAAAGCAGGTTTTCTAGGGTTGGTTCTCTATCAACATACCCCAGGGTTTCTCTAGAAATTCCCTAGTTATCCAAGTCAAGGTCAGCGACCTATGACATAAAGATGACATTCTATTCACTTTTTGCAAACCAGGACATCTGACCTTTAATCCATTGTTTCATTTACGATTTTCCATAATTTTTTTCAAAGATCATCCATTGCAGCTCAGTACTCATACCTAATAATTATTTCAGTAGTCTAGGATGTAATCTATCTGAGCTACATAATTAAAAATATTCCAGAAACTGCAACATCCCAAGCTGCCTTCTAAATGATGAGAGTGAGTAAACTAGCTTCAGGACCTGGGTACATTCCTTCTTCCAATACACAAGTGATGTTTAGTGTTTCAGTAAGTTTCTAAGACTATAGAGTTGCTAATATGCATTGCTGGAGGAATTTGTCACAGAGTCCACTATGCAGATAAAATCACTAGTCTATTCTGGACAATTATCACCCACTATCTCTCTCTCTCTCTGTCTCTCTCTGTCTCTCTCTGTCTCTCTCTGTCTCTGTCTCTGTCTCTCTCTCTCTCTCTCTCTCTCTCACACACACACACACACACACAAAGTTTTCTAGATAAATTAGTTTAATTAGTTTTGAATGAATAAAGAGGAATTTTTCAATTAACTACCATCTGCAAAGCATAGGGTTTAGAGCTGAGAACACAAATAGAAGTCAGTCAATCTCTGCTCTCAGGGGTACATTCACTTCAATGGGGAGACAACACATATAACAGATTTAATTTGCAAAACAAATGGAAAAGCCCCAAGGTTTAACTTAGGGTTCAGCCTCAAAGCAGATGTTTATATCTCTTCTTTAATATCATTACTTAATCAGTTTGAATAGTGGTTAAACAATGTGTATCATAGTAAAGTTCAGTTACTCAAAATGTTCAATTAAACACCCCATCCATCAATATTGTCAATTAACAGGAGTTTGCCTGGTAAAACTAGGGATTAAATGCTTGGTCTGTGGAGAGAGTCAGTGAATTTGTGTTGTTTGTGAAAAATAAGGCATAGGTTCACAGTCTTAACTCCTTTTCAGTCTTGCAGCTGAGTTGATTTGTGTATCAACCAGAACATTTTGAGGGAGTGAAAAAAGTTTTACCCGTCCCCCCAAGTTCTTTTTGCAGTTTTGCTTAAGTGAAGATCTCAGGATGATTTGAAGGAGAAACATGGTGTTAAGCCTAAAATTACAAGAACTTTCAAAGATAGGGTTAAAATAATGTAACTACTACAACAACAACAATATAAAATATGAATTGGACATCAAGTTTTATTCCCTGGGATTTACCATTCATTACCCCTTTGGTGAAGATCATTCTAGTAATAACCATGTCAAGCTGAGGAAGATCAGAAAATTTACACAGTAAGAAGAGAAGGGGAACAGAATATACATAACAAGAGAAGACAAAACTTTAAAATTTGTCTAGAGATCATTTTATTTTTAATATCAAAAAGATAGGTCTTTTACCAGGCTATTTTGCCTGAGGGAGGTAATATTTTCTATTTTTGGAGTTTAAGTACCAGGAGGACAGGAGTACTTGTTTTCCAAGTCTAAAGGATAACAGAATTCTTTCTTGGATTTGGAGGGCAGGACAAGATCTTTCTTTCAAATTATAAAGGATGCAATTCTTTTCTGGATTAAGAGGGGCTGGACAAGTCTTCCTTTCAAAGTCTAAGGAGGACACATTCCCTTCTTCACAATAGTTAAGAAAAATAGACCTTTGACCAGGAATAGTTGTAAAAACTTGTACCTAAATTATACTTTAACAATAGAAAGGACAGAATTAAAAGGAATTTCAGATCATAATTCAGATGAGAATTTGGGCCTAGGGGCTCTGAGTAACCTTTAAAAAATCAAAAATGCAAATTTAATCTCAGTTTGGGGGCTTCTTGTAGCTGCCATAATGGAATAAACGTTTGGGGTTACTGCTACAAGAGCTAAATCCTCTCTTTGTCAAATCAACAAACATGTATTAAGTATAGCTCACAGATGCTGTGATCATCTATGAGACTATCTACACTTTTATAAAAAGAGATTCTTGTCATTTATTTTGCTTTGTGGATTAAGGATCTTTTTTTTAGTGAAGGAGATATGTCATTGTGGGTTGATGAGCAAAGTTAATGACTCACAAAGTTCCTCTAATCTGAGGCGATTTTCTTGAAAATCTGCAATGAGGAAAAGTTCCTAACTTCTTAATAGGAACCCTGGTTTTCCTAGGAATTCATTTGCCTTTATTTCACTGTAAGGGAGTGGAGGGAAGGGGTGTAAAGTGGAGTCCTTGCGCAAGTTTTCCCAAGCAATATCTTAAAGGCATCTCTAATGGCATGAACCCCTGAACTGTGCAAAAAGGACACGGGCTACTACTCCTTTAATTGTTTCTCATTGACTTGAGCTATATCCAAAATGCTTGATAACTGTGACTGGGGGTAGGAAATGATCTCTCAACCTCACCCTCTCACCCTGGTTTATAAAAGCCTGTCTCACTTAGCTTTCTGGTCCACATACTTCCAGACCCTAATAGAGTAGAGCAAATCTTCATTCTCAGGGAAAGGAAGGTGTCTGCCTCAGGTTCCTGGTCCTCAAGTCATGCTTCCTTCTGACTTTACATGCTTAAGATATTGGCAGCAGCCAAAGTGTTGATAGAGTTCCTAGAAAAGGCCCGGCCAGCAGCCAACCTGTGCTTGCCTGGGAGATCTTGAGCTTTGAGTTTTCTAGCTTTTAAGGGGTTACTCATCTGGTAATTTTAAATTCAAGAGCTCCCAAGTTAGAGAATTCAGGCATTTGGAGACAAAAAACAAGCCATGGTAGGGGGGCTGACCAGGTGGGGTAGGAAAGAGATCTGGACTTTGTTAATCTTTCTCCGTTTCTATGCATTACTAAGTGTGATTAGTTCTATGTGAATTGGACTGATTGTTCATTAGCTCCCAAAATCTGTTTACCTTCCTGAGGGAGTCTAATAACCTTTTAAAATATTTTATGTTTCTGTATCTCTTCATAATTCTTTTTTTTTTTTAGTTTTTGCAAGGCAATAGGGTCACCTGTCCAAGGCCACACAGCTAGGTAATTACTAAGTGTCTGAGGTCGAATTTGAACTCAGGTCCTCCTGACTCCAGGGCTGGTGCTCTATCCACTACACCACCTAGCCCCTGTTCCTAGATTCTTCTAAGTCCTTGGTTATCTAATGTCTTGGAGGTTTGGGGATGGGGCAATGAGGTTGGATTCAGATAATCCCATTCCCAGGTTTCTACCTTGTGGATTTGAGTGTCTGTGAGAGATGGGGGGTCCCAAGGAGAGGGGGTGATGAAAGAATCTGCTTTTGGAAGGCTTTGTCTGGAAGATGGCACATCTTATCTCCTGGCACAATAAGATGAACGTATCCTCAAAGTCTAATTATAACAATTACTATACGTTTTCCACGACTATATTCCTGATCAAGTGTTGGTTTCTTGGCCAAGGCGAGGAAGGGGACGTGTCCCTTCCTTGCCCTGCCCTCCAGGTGGGAAGGTGGCCTCCAGGGTGGGCTGGCACAGAGGAGGATGCTTGTGTCTAGGGCAGTAGAAAGACCTGGCGGGAAGTTGGAGGTTCTGCCGCCCCTCGGCTCGGGTTCTAGGCTTCGCGCCCGACGTTCCCTTTATTTCAACCCCACACTATTTTAGGTTCAGAATCCGCGAGTGCGCTTTGGGCTTTGGGTGCTGGGTCTAAACTTGGAGGCGTGCGTGCGTCCGGCACGGGGGCGACGCTGGACTCGCGGGGGCACTTGGCGCTTTCCTCCCCCGGGGGTGGCTCGGGGGAGGCGCGGGGAGGGGGCCTGCGCGGGGACCCCGCCGGGCTGAAGCGGGAGACGAGGCGGCCGGCGGCCCGGGCCGGGCGTCCTCCTGGGCTCGCCTGCGGCCCGTTCTGCCAGCGCCGAGGGGGGCGCGGCTCAAGACTTTTTGCCGGGACCGTCTGGGTTCGGGGTGGCACGGGCATCCGCGCCCTGCGGCCCCGGCTCCGGGGCGCTGCACGGGGGCGCTGCACGGGGGGCGCTGCACGGGGGCCGCTGCACGGGGGCGCTGCACGGGGGGCGCTGCACGGGGGCGCTGCACGGGGGGCGCTGCACGGGGGCGCTGCACGGGGGCGCTGCACGGGCTGCCCCGGAACGGGCCGCGAGGACCCAGCGGGCACCGGCCCTCGACCCTGCCCCGCCGGAGCGGGCGTCCCGGCCGGTCGGACGGGTTGGCGGAGGCCGCGGGCCGGCGGGCGGGGCCGGCGGGCGGGGCGGGAAGGCGCTCGGCCCCGGCGCGGACTCCCGCCCGCGCCCCTCCGGGCTGCACCCCGCCCTCCCCGGCCCGATCTCGTGCAGACCCCTCCCTCTCTCGTGCGGCTGGGCTCCGCGGCTCCGGCGCAGGCGCGCTGCCCCTCGCAGAGGCGGAGGGGGTGGGGACGCCGGGAGCGCCGCGGGCGCCCAGGACCCCGAGGCTGCGCCCGCGCCGGCGCCGTCCGACGCCCGGGGAGCCCGGAGCGGCGCGCGGCGCAGCGAAGCCGAGAGACGCGCCCCCGCGCCCCGCCCCCCGCGCTTCCCCGGCCCGGAGCCGGAGAAGGGAGCCGGAGCCCCGGGCTGACCTTGCTGCAGAGGGGCGGAGCGCGGCGCGGAGCGGGCCGGGGCGGGCCGGGGCGGGCCGGGGCGATGCGTCCTCCCCCGCGCGGAGGCCCCCCAGCGAGGCGGGCGGGAGAGCTCGCGGCGCCGGCGCCCCAGGTATCTGGCCCCGGCTTGGTGATGGGACGCGGGACTCGGCGGCTGGGGAGGACCCCGGAGGAGGGGGCCGGGAGCCGCGCGCCGGGGGGCCCCGCGGGCTGGGCCCCGGAGTTGGGGCGAGGCGGGCGCGCCGGCTGCGCCCCGGGGAGGCGGGCGGGCGGCGTGCAGGTGAGTGACGGCCGCGGCGCCTCTTCCCTGGCGGGGCGGCCCCGGCCCGCGCCCCGTGCGGCGCCTGCCCCCCGCTCCAGGGATGCCGCGGGGCCGGGGCCGGGGCCGGGGCCGGGGCCGGGGCCGGGCACAGGCACAGGCGGGCCCCCGGCCGGGCCGGAGCCGCAGAGCGCGGCCGCTGACTTCTTCTTGTACTTTCCCCAGATGGGCAGCGGCGAGCGCACACGCTCGCCCTAGAGCCCAGCCCCGGGAGGAGCAGCGGCCGGCCGGCGGCCTCAGCCATGGCCCGGGCCCTGGCCTGGAGCCGCCTGAGAGCCTGGTGGAAGAGGGAGGACGCGCCCCCCTTCCTCAACGACTCCAGCGCCTTTGACTTCTCCGACGAGGTGGGGGACGAGGACTTCCCCAGGTTTAACAAGCTCCGAGTGGTGGTCGCCGACGACGGCCCCGAGACCCCGGAGACTCTGAACGGAGCTCCCCTGGCCCTCCACACGGACGACGACTCCCTCCTGGACCAGGACCTGGCCCTGCCCGGCGGCCAGCCCGGGCTCAAAGGGGACCCCTGTGACAGCTGCCGGAAGCGGCGGGAGTTACTGAAACTGAAGAAGGTGAAGACCAGGCTCACCATAGCCGGGGTCCTGTATCTGCTCTTCATGATCGGGGAACTTGTGGGTGAGTTGTGCCCCCCTCGGGGCTGTTCTCAAACCACGTAGAAGAACTTGATCGCTCCTGACTTGAAGTTTTAATCATGTTTTTTTTTTTCCCCCTCAAGGGAGTATCATCACAGATAGCACTGTAGGAGCCCAAAAGAATGGGAGATATAAATTGCAAGAGGACATTTTTCTTGATCACATTTATAGTCAGATGAAAAGTATTGAGACTTGACAACTTTTTCTTCTATTTAAAGATAGTTAAAGAACAATTTCTACATCCTGATCAATATTTAGAAGCATAAATGATTCTCAAACCCCTCATCTTTCAAGACTCCGGTCTTTGAAGAAGAATTAGTGTTGCAGGAAGTCATTTCAGAGTTTGACTTAATCATGGCAGAATTCTGGTCTAGACCTGGCAGGGACCTTAGAAATCATATCATCCGTCTCCACAGCTTTCCACCACACCCTGATTTATGGTATTCCTACTGTTTTGAGTTCAGTAGAACAAGAACTCCTTAAAGCAGTACAAGATCTTACTAATTCATCCAAGAGGTGGATCTCTTTAGTATACTACTAGCGATTAAATGGTACTAATTGGTCAATGTCATTATAAAAGGTAATTCTATATTTTATAGCTCTTTTTACAAACGTGATCTCCATTTAGCTTTGTAAGAAACTTAGGGAAGTACATACTCCTATTCTCATCAACATTTTACTGATAAGCAACTGAGGCAAATGAAAATAAATTGTCTAGTCACACAAGTGAAAAAGATTTCATTTTCCCATGTTATGAGCCATGATGCATAGAATAAATGCCCAATGATAAAAATTTTTCCAACACAGTTGACTCTCATAACTCCAGCAGCTATTTGACTATGTCAGTCATTTAGCTTGGAGTTAAGTTTGATACATAATCTGAAGAATGGCACTTTACTACTTGGATTTTTTTTTTAAAGGCACTCCTTTATCAAACTGTCATAGAATTTTCTCATATTTTATTTTGACACGAGTAGCTCTTTCTAAGACAATTTTATCAAAAAAAATTGCTCATCTGAGGAAAGGCATGGACTTAAAATGACTTCTCACTTATCTTCTGATCTTTTGAGACTACTCTGTTTCAGAATGTGAGAACTGAGTAATTTTACTATTGAGTAAAGTTTACTATTGAAAATTCCCAGAGTTGATTTGTTCCCAGGTTGTCTTTATAAGAATCAGTCTACACAAAATTTCATACTCAGTCTCCCATCCACAGTTGAATAGGAGATGCATTTTCTCTATCCTGAGATCAAACTTGGTCTCTTAGTGTTTGCATTTTATTTTTTCCACTTACTTTGCAGTCATTCATGTATATAGTTCCTAATTCTAGTTACTTCCTGCTATATAAGTTCCTATAAGTCTATTAACTATTTTTCTAAATTCATCTTATCCTTACTATATAGCAAAAAAAAATGTCCATATACATATACTTATAAATATACATGTATGTGCGTGTGTATGTATTCCATCCTTGGGATTAAATCAGAATGCAGTATAATCTTCTCACCAGTTTTCCATGTTCATATTATGATGCAATAGAAATACATTTTATATACTATCCTTATATTTTCTCCATTATCACAGATAATTTCTTTTAATTCATCCTATTTGTTTCTCATTGCACAATAATATCTCATTTTATTCACATAGCCATTTGTCAAAGGACACCTTTTGTGTTTCTAGTTCTTTGCTACCACAAAAAAGCTGCAGAGATTTTGTAATATAGGACCCTTCATTGTTGTCTTTAATGTCTTTGGAATATGTGTATTATATGTATTCGATAAAATAGCAGTGGCACCTGTGGGTCAAAGACATTTTTGTCAGTTGTGGGTTTTTTTTTTTAAGTATAATTCCAAGTTACTTTCCCAGTATGGATGGATCAATTTATAGATTTGCTAACAGTTTATCAGTATGCCTTTCTTCCCAGCCCCTCTAGCACTGATAATTCTCATGTGTTATATTTACCAATTTACTGAAACCTCAGATTTAAATTTCCATTTTTCCTTATAATTGATTTAGAGCAGTCTTTCTCATGGTAACACATGATAGTTCTTTTGAGAATTATTTGTTCATATCCTTTGACTGTTGGAAAATGACTCAAATACTGAGTAGAAAGAGGACTTTACAATGCAAACTGTTTTAGAAACTAGAATATTAAATGTAAAAGGCTAATAGTTTATAATGCCTCTTCTCTCTCCCTTAGATCCTTCCTGCCCCCCCCCCCCCAAAAAAGAAGAAAAAATACAACCTAGATCCCTGACCATAGTTCAATACTGGTGATTGAAATTGGACCTTCTCTTACTATTAAAATTATGAGAGCAAATAGAATTTTTTTCCCCACTCTCATTTGTATTCTTTGGGTTTTTCCATTATCATGGTTAATTGAGCGTTTACAAGTTTGTGTGTTCTTAGCAAGAAAACTCTTAATAAATGGTTGCTGACTTGACCTATACTTTCTAGTGGATAGATAGAACATCTCCAAATGAACTTGAGGAGGAAAAGACCTGACTTCCAGTTTCTGCCTCAGATATTCTAGGTGTAGGACCCTGAACAAGTTACTTAACCTCTCAACCTCCTTTTGTAAATGGGAATAATGCATCTGACTCAGGGATTTGAGAGGATCAGACGGACCATTCTGAAAAATACTCCCTTTTCTCATCTCCTTCTGAAAAGTGATATTAAACTTTGCTTTTTTTTTCTTTAATCCTCTAAACCCCGTAGGTAAAACCCCAGCATATTTTTTGTAAAAAAAGCAAATTTCTGAATATATAGAACCGAACCTGTCTTCCCATTGGATTTAATTAATAAAATCTAAGATCTATTTCTCTGGAATTATTTTGGCCCCTGATTTATGAGAAGATCAAATTTAAAAAGGATTCTATTTGCCTACTTAAAAAACTTTTCTGATAAAAGTCATAGAATTGGCTATTAAACAATGCACCTCACTGAAAAACTTCCTATGCATCTTTTCATTTGCTCAAACTCATGTCCTGTAGAAGAAAACTATATTTTTTATTTATTTATTTTTGGGGGGTTTTTCAAGGGAAGTTAAATTCCTTGCCCAAGATTACACAGCTAGGCAGTTATTAAGTGTCTGAGGCTGGATTTGAACTCAAGTCCTCCTGATTCTAGGGCTGGTGCTCTATCCACTGTACCACTTAGTTGCCCTAGAAGTGAGCTTTGAAAGTGAATATATTCATCCAAGAGTTGGATCAGGGGATTGGGTGAACATGTCAGTAGCATAGGAAGCAATTCAAAATACAGTTATCTCTGGTAAGGAATTCTTAATTATTAGTTTCATTATGCAATAGGACCAGATAAAAAATCAACACAAATAAAACCAAGAGCCATTCCCCAAAGGATAAGTGGTCTCAGGATAAGAATTCTCAGAATTACAGACATATATAAAAGACTGCTCCAAATAACTGCTAAGATAAATGCAAATAAAAATAATAAGGGTCCCCCCCTTTCTGCTCTTGGATCAACCCACTGTAGAAGGGTACAACGGATAGAGCACCTGTAGCTGAAGTCAGGCAGATCTCAGTTCTAATCTGACCTCAAGACTCTAGCTATGTTGACCCTTGGACAAGTCACTTAATCCTATTTGCCACAGTTTTTCCCATCTGTCAGATGAGCTAGAGAAGGACATGACAAACCACTCCAGTTTCTTTATCAAGAAAACCCCAAATGGGGGTTGCAAAGAGTCAGACATGATTGAACAACAAGAAAGGATAAGAATTCAGTGAAACATGGGAAAACTTGTATGAACTGAAAACAGAGTATATATGTAGACAATGAAGACAACCACAGAAAAAAACAAAAAATGAAATTGAACAGTATGTTTAATCATTTTGGGGCTGTCTCTAAAGAGTCCCATCCAGTAAGTTTCCTTCCCTTCATTCCTATTGCCTTCATTACGGGGGTGAGAGACAATTATACTGTTGGAGTCTTTTGTTTTTTGGGGAAGGGCATACAATCTCAGATGAATGTGATGAAAGCATGGCATCAATTTAAAAACATTAAAAACTAAAATCTAGTTTAAGCCAAAATGAAGGGGTCTGAAAATTCTGCAAAGTGAGTCTCTATGTTATACATGAAATTAATCTTCCTAGCTTTTTAAAGAATAAATTACAAAATTTCCTATCAGTTGTTGAAATAATATAACACAGTATTAGTTTATAAAATTCACTTTTCCTATGTTGATAGATATTCCTAAACAGCATAATACTTAACGTAGAACAGTTCATTTGTACTTTGTGTTTTAAGGAGTTTACATTTTGTAGATGAGAAAGACGTGGACAGAATCCCACCTGCAATGAAAGTTTTCTTTACCTATACTCTACATTCAGAGATTTAATTAGAATTTATTATGAAAGTTTCATCTTTCTGGTTTGCTCATCTTTGTTAGTGATTATTGACTTATTCAATCTGATTTTTTTCCCTACTTCATCTTAAAAGGTGGATATATTGCAAATAGTCTAGCAATCATGACGGATGCACTTCACATGTTGACTGACCTCAGTGCGATCATTCTTACCCTGTTTGCTTTGTGGCTTTCAGCAAAATCACCAACCAAAAGATTCACCTTTGGATTTCATCGTTTAGGTAGGTGAATTGGATTAATCAGTTTAGAAGAGTATAGCATAATTTCATTAACTGTAGTTCAATTAATCTAAACTCCCAAATGAAATTTTAAAATGTTCTTATTAGAAGTATATGCATGCTGATAAAGTATTTTTGTGGTTGACAAAAGAAGCTTCCTAGGTGTGTCATGAAATCTTATAAATACAACTTTGTATCTTCTCCATCTATAATACTACAGAAATTGTTATGTTTTCTAGTAATCCTGGAACATGACAGAATCTTCGCTTTTTAAAGGAAGTTTTGGTTGTGTTTTCCATACCCTACTTACCAAAGACAGAAAAATATACTTGTTTTATTTATTTTTTAGTTTTTGCAAGGCAGTGGGGTTAAGTGGCTTGCCCAAGGCCACACCTAGGTAATTGTAATTATTAAATGTCTGAGGTTAGATTTGAACTCAGGTACTCCTGACCAGGGCCGGTGCTCTACCCACTGTGCCACCTACCTGCCCCCCCTGTATACTCATTTTAAAAAAATTCAGTGATGGTTCAAAGAGATTTTCGGTTAAAACCTCAGTACATCAAAAGATTCATTTCCCTACCATTCTGATTAAGCATTTTCTTTTTTTTACTATAAATGAGATTCAGAAAGTTTCTGGTAAATTAAAATCTTAGAAGATTTAGAACTCTTAACCATCTTATACAGGAAACACTTTGTAAATCTAAAGCATTGTGATATGTCAGTATAAAAGTATCTCCTCCAAGTATGGCACATTTGTCCACTAACTTCTTCTGAAAATGAAAATCATACATTTATTTTTTACTATAGACATACTTTCTTCAAAAGATGAAGTTGCTTATGGTGAAAGTGAAGCATACTTATGATTCTCTCTTATTGCCTTTATTTGATTAGTGTGTATTATAGTTTATAATTGTTTTTAAAATACATAAAATTAAAATCAATAGATCTTAATTATACAGCATGAACAAGTGGTGTGGGTACAGAATGAGGGAGAGGTTGCCAATTAAATTAAATTAATACCCTCAGTAGCTGCCTTAAGAGTTGTGGTTACCATCTTTCAGTTCAGTTTGATAGAGATGCTGCTTCTTTGAACTAATATGGCAATTCCCTTTTTCTTTGTGCTAATCTTTTCTGGCCGTCTGGATCCCTACAGACTTTATCATGTAGTGTCCCATTAGCTGACTGACCAATAGCTATTCAAGGTTATTTGTTTATTTTCAAAGACAGCTGATGGGGTCTTGAACCATTCAAGGTTAGATAAAAGTCTTCCTTAACCCTTTGCATTCTCAGCACATTTTGCAATTGAGATCTGAAGATTTTAGCCTTTTATGTCACTTATTAAATCATTGTATTATTGAAGTGAGATGAATTACTGATAGGAACTCCAGCAGTTACTGACTTGCAATATATGCCCATTTGATCAAGGTGGATCTAAAAAAAATTTTTTTTTTAAAGATATATAGAGGGGGCAGCTAGGTGGCGCACTGCATAGAGCATCAGCTGTGGAGTCAGGAGGACCTGAGTTCAAATTCAGCCTCAGACACTTAATAATTGCCTAGCTGTGTGACCTTGGGCAAGTCACTTAGTCCCATTGCCCTAAATTAAAAAAAAAGTTTTAAAAAGTGTATAAAAAAAGATAACACGAGAAACTTAAGATTATAAATTGCTGTAACTTCATAGTCTTTCATATCTTTATATAATCTAAGATTAAAAAATGAACAAAGTCCAAGAGGACTTTAGGACTTGGGGCAACTCCTACCAGCTGATGAAGAAGGGGTTAGAGGATGTAACATGAAATTTCACATTCTTACCTACAGACTTGAAGGTTCCCCCAAGGTAAGAAGGGCTGATTGAATCTCCTGGGCTCTTTTGGGGGAGATTAATAGAGAAGATCTAGCACTCCTTTGAGAGCAGATTATTTTAAAATTTATCTGGGAATCATCCTAAGAATCCTTCCCTTAATATACATAGTGTCCCAAAACCAACATCTAGAAGGTCAATGAAGGAAGATCTATAGAATATGTCCTTAATATTCTTTCTGTTGACCTGTTAAAACTTCAAATTTTCTTTGGGGGCAAAAAAAAAAGAATATTGATTCTTCAGAAACAAACTTGCCTTGGCATCAAATACTATTGAATTTATCTTCTCACAATATGAAACTGTACTAGAAATCATCAGACTTGAGCCTGTATTAGCACTTAGCCCAAGCTAGCTACACAGTCTTGGCAGTTCACAGTTTACACTTTTTTCCCCCATTTGAAAAAGAAGGTTGACTTAGATCATCATAAAGCACCTTTCAGTCCTAAAATTATGGTACTGTTAGGTGGGGACATCATGTCCTTATCATCTCATGTGGCCTTCAGAAAGACCTGGGTTTAAACCTGACTGGGATGTTTATTCTAGCTTTGTGTCCATGGGCAAATCACTTAACCACTCGGTGACCTGGGAAACTGTCCAAGGCTTAGATGAGTTGCTCATCTTCCAAAGTAGTGGGGGAGAATTTTCCCCAAACTGATGTTCCCCATAGCCTGGGATTCCTCCAATAAATTCTTGGCTCCTTTGAAAACCTTACAAACCACAAACAACTGTGACTCTATAAGGAAGAATTTCTTTTTTTTTTTTTTAGATTTTTTTCAAGGCAATGGGGTTAAGCGGCTTACCCAAGGCCACACGGCTAGGTAATTATTAAGCGTCTGAGGCCGGATTTGAACTCAGGCACTCCTGACTCCATGACCGGTGCTCTATCCACTGCACCACCTAGCCGCCCCAAGGAAGAATTTCAATCTCAAAACTATTTCTTTAGGCTTCTGCATTAATTTGAAAAGATTACAGATGCCAACTTCTCATTAGGCAGGGCCAAATCCTATAGCTTAGAACATCCTATTTTTTAGTATCAAAGAAATGTTTGATTTGTTCCTGCATGGTAGATTTACCTTCCCAGATAGCCTTTAATGCCAGCATATATGTGAAGGTAAAAGATCACATACTGGATCAGTCTTATTATGTTTGCAAGTTTTTCTACAGTCAAGGGTTTTTTCCTTTAAAACTGCCAAGTTAAGAAGGTAAATAAATGAATGGAATATTGTTAGGTGGAGTAGATAGAAGGCAAAAAGGAAGTTAAAAAACCCTTTTAAATAGAACATTCCAAATACATATTGAGAGTTAAGTTTCAGGATATAACCTCCATTAAAAAGATGGGAAACGGGGGCGGCTAGGTGGTGCAGTGGATAGAGCACCGGCCATGGAGTCAGGAGTGCCTGAGTTCAAATCCGGCCTCAGACGCATAATAATTACCTAGCCGTGTGGCCTTGGGCAAGCCACTTAACCCCCACTGCCTTGCAAAAACTGAAGAAAAAAAAAAGATGGGAACTGCGAGATAAAAGTCACACAGATTGAAAGTATGGGCAAATTAAACAGTAACAAAATAGAGATTTGCTTTTTAAAAAAAATTTAAAGAAAATACTGAGTTTCAAAGAGCTTACCTGAGAGGTGAAAAGAATATGGTCTTATTCACTGCCTGATTTGTATTTATTTGCTAACATTTTAATCATACAAAATTATGTTTAAGAGAAGGTCCTAAAACCAAATCTTTTAAATAAACAGGACAGATAGATTAAGGGACAGCATAATACTACTTTAGGTCAAAATAGAACTCCTTTATCTTAAAATCTGGTGCAATGAGAAGATATTGTTAGATCTAAATAATTCAGATTTCACCATAAACTCTTACATGTAACCTTTTTGAGTCTTAGTTTCTTGAACTGTAAAGTGGGACTAATAGCACCTATTTCTCAAAGGATTGTTGTGAGGATGAGATGAGATAATATAAAATACTTTGGAGATGATGGAATACCCATACAGAAAAGCAGGAGATAACAAACTTGTATGCTGAGTGGAGGAAGCTTAGGTTGTTCCCTGGGAAGGAGATTTAAGATGCTAAATAATATTAATGCTAAATAAATGGCTTATTATCAGCATGAAGAGCTGGTCTTGGAGCCAAAGAAGATGGGGGCTTGGGCCTCACCCCTGAAACTATCTTTGCTAACCTCAACTCATTCTGAACTTTTATACTTTTTTTTTTAAGATTTTTGTAAGGCAAATGGGGTTAAGTGGCTTGCCCAAGGCCACACGGCTAGGTAATTATTAAGTGTCTGAAGCTGGATTTGAATCCAGGGCTGGTGCTCTATCCACTGCACCCCCTAGCCACCCCCACTTTTATACATTTGATAGTATTCAGTAGAAGAATGAGCCAGGATTTTGCAGCAACCTCCATTCCTTGTCTTTCTATCTTCAGTATATGTCTTTTTCTCAATATCTAAATTATTTTGAGTTCTTTGGATGTCTGTATAAGTCTCTTAGTCTAGTGGTCTCCCTCCTGGAAGCTGTAACCTTTATCCCAAGAAGGGTATAGTCTGACATCAAGTGGAATGAGATATGTTAGGGAATGAAAAGATGGGACTTGTATCTGACACAGCCTCAGCTACCTTTATCTTCAAATAGTACCCCTCTTCATCCCTTCTGCATGGTATTCTACTTCTTTCCCAGGGTTATAACTTAACTACTTGCCAGGCAAACTTATCAGTAAGTGTGAGGGGCCAACTGGAAAACTCCCTTCCTATCTCTTGACTTTGGGGCTGCAGTAGATGCCCTGGGAGGAAGGGCTATGCATCAGTGACCAGTGAGGAAGTGCCCACACTCTCCCTTTTTCATTTTGGGCATGAGTATATCAAATATGATGGACTGATGTGGATGGGTTGTAGGATATATAACAGATATATATATAACAGATCTTAGCATGCTCTCATTCCTCAACATCCTGCCCCTCTACCACACTTCTGTTTTGGGGTCAAGGATACCACTAACCCTGCCAGTCCTCCAGGTTTTCACAATCTTATTGTCCTCTTCAACAACTCATCTCCCATGTTGCCCCACATATCCAATGAGTAGCAAAGTCTTCTCCCTTGAGTCTCCACACCATCTCCTGTAGCTTCTATCCACTTCTTCAGTTGAGTTCAACCCCTGTCTCCTACCCTGTTGCAACATTCTCATTGATTTGCTTGTCTCAGGTTTGTCACCACTCCAATCCTTTTCTACTAAGATCATCTTTTTAAAAAATTCTCATTTTTTCCTTATTTTTAAAATTTCTTTTATAAAAATATTATAATGTACATACTAGAACATGCATGTATATAATTTGTAAATAAATATTTTGGGGGTATTGTGTAAAATCTCCCCCTTTTCATCATTGGAATTATTTCTCTTAGTCTTCAAAATTTTGAGGACTTCCCAACTCTTGGGCTGACTTCCTCCATAGAATTTCCATAGGATATTCCCTATCCTTTCAGTTTGAAATTTGTTCAGATTTCAGTTTATCTCTGACTTGCTCTCCTTGCCAATTATAGCCTATGAGAGAAAAGTGACTTCTATGTGAGATTCTTTTCATATCCACCCCAGGTACTAGTTCCTGTTTTTTGCTGAAATTCAGATTGGAAATAGAAATTTATTTTTATGGCTCCCCACCTTTTTTTTTTTACATGAGGAAGTCACATTTAAAACATCATATAATTTATTAGCCAATCTGCCTTTGCCCAACCCAATCAGGTGGTTTAGATTTGTATATCTACTACTTAGTATAATAGCTGGAATGAACATAATAAGTCAGTCCCTTGTAATCAGGCTTGTGATCTGTTCCTCGGACTCATCATTTGGTGTGGATGGGCAGTGGACCCCCAATGACAAGGATCATAGTGTTATAGTGCTATAGTGTTATAATGAGAAGGAAGCTGAATTTGGAGTCAAAGGACCTTAGTTGGATTCTTGTCTGTGTATATTTTCCCAGAGAGCCATCCCATATGATCAGTGGTATTTTTTTAGAGAGAAAAAAACAGTATAATTGTTCCATACATTGGAAAAAAAATCCAAAATTATGTTAACCTTATGGACAGGCCTCTCAGTTCCAGGAACAGGACACCCTTGAGTGTCTTCTCTTAGCTCTTTATTCAAGTCCTTCTTGATCTTTATAATTTTCTTAATTTGCTCTGCTGTTTATACTCTACTTTTTCCTTTCTCTGGTTTTTGCTCAGGATCACACAAGTATCTGAAGTGGAATTTGTCTTTCTGACTCCAAGTCCAGAGCTCTATCTATTTTACAACTTGGTACCCAGCAACCACAACCTATTCTCCTTGACAATCTACACACTGTAATTTATTAAAATCCCAGGGCCCTGCTCAGGTCCTCTTCCCTCTTCTCTCTATCTTAGTCTCCATCTCCAGCTAAAAGTGAAATAGAATAATTTGTATAGATTTCTCCTTTACTCTCATCTCCAATTTGTATTATACTTACCTGGGTATCTAAGTCTTATCCCTTGCTAGATTGTAGTCTCCTTCTAGCAAAGACTACTGCTGGCTGCAAATTCTTAAATATACTTAAAGTTCATTTTAGGAGTATTTAATTTTAGCATAAATTAGTAATACTTATTTCCTGATGGAGAATAGCTGTGGTGGAAATAAACATGTACACATTCACAAGTTTCTGCTAAGCAGGTAAAAAAAATGGACCCTGCCCTTAATAGAATTGAATTCTAAAGAGGGTGCCACAAATGCATAAATAATACAAAGTAATACACAATAAGCAATTCACAATAAAATAAGTAATACACACAAATGGGGGTTTTATACAACTAAGAAAGTCAAGAAAGGGCTTTGTAGAGGAAGTGACACCTGAGTTGAGCTTTAAAAGAATTTTGTGTGGAATGATAAAGAAAAATCCTTCTACCTATGAGAGAATTACCTGGGCAAAGGTGAGAGTTAAAAATGTAAAGTTTGAGGAACCCCTAGTAGAATAAGTTTAGGCCAATCAGTGCAAAATGTTATTGATGATGACCTGGGTTAAGGCAGTGGGTCATTTGAGCAGAAAGAAAAGGAAACTAATGATCTTGTGGTTTTCTTGTCAAGGATCCAGAAGTGGGTTTTTTTTAATGATCTTGTGAAAGTAAAATCAACAAGATTTGAAAACTGGGAAAGAGAAGAACGAAGGATGAAACTTAGTTTATGAACTTGGTCAACTTGGAGGATGGTAGTACTTTTTTTTTAGGTTTTTGAAGGCAAATAGGGTTAAATGGCTTGCCCAAGGCCACACAGCTAGGTAATTATTAAGTGTCTGAGACCAGATTTGAACCCAGGTACTCCAGACTCCAGAGCTGGTGCTCTATCCACTGCACCACCTAGCCACCCCAGGATGGTAGTACTCTTAATAGAAATAGGGGAGTTTTAAAAGACCAACTTATTGGGGAAGAGAATGAGTTTGAGTTTGACATGTTTTAGTGGTACATTAAAAGGAGATGATTGGCTTGCAGTTTTGGCTTTGAGCTGGAGTTCAGGAAAGAGATTAAGTCTGGACTCATCTACTTGATGATAATCTGAATTCATAGAAGATTTTTAATGCAGAGTCTAGAGCACAGGTCTAGATCATGGACCTCTTTGGCAATCTGGCAAACTTTAGACCCCCTTCTCAGAATATTTATAAGTGCACAAAACATGCAATATTTCATTGATTTCCTTATAATTTTATACATATAAATGCATACAGCTGTAATTGAATATATTGTAATTTAATACCAATTGCATTAAAATATAGTCATGAAAATATTTTTAAAAACAAGATCAAGGACCTCAGGATAAGAACCTTTGGTCTAAACAAAAGAGAAGAAAGATTGCTGCTTAGCCTTGAATGACAACCAGGTCAAAGGGCTAACAGATGGATTCAGCAGAGAAGATGATGAGCATGTATATTGAGGGAACAGGGACCAGGAGCTGTGGAATATTCAAATAGAATAATGAGGACCAAGAAGAGATCATGAGGATTAGCAGTTACCACCAGAATGAACAATTTCAGTCAAGTGAAGGAATCAGAAGTCAAATTCAAGGGGCGAATGGAAAGAGGTGAGTACGAACATGTCTTCTTGGGAGTTTTTCCTTAAGAGAAGGAAAAGCATTTAGGTTGAGGGTATTGTGAAGGTTTCTTAAGGATGGAGAAATAATTGTGTTTGTAGGAAGCAGAAAAGGAGCCTATAGATAGGCAGAGACTAAAAATGAAAATACAATGAGAAGGATCTGGATAAATTCCCAGAAGAATAGGCTCAAGGGCACAAGACATGTTTACCTTGACGAGCAGCATCACTTCTTCCTCAGTCAGTATAAAGAAGGAATAGAGGAGTTGAAAGAAATTAGAAGAGATGTCTAAAGTCTTAAATCTGAGAGACTGCTGTTAGGTAAGAAACAGCTTAAGGTGAGAGAAGTTAGAGGATTGACTGTAGAATATGATGATAAGATCAGTTGAGATTAGATCACAAGAATTTCTAGTGGCCCATGGGGCTTCATCCTGTGGTTGCTGAACAACTTGGCAGTAGAAGTCAAGAAGGCTGATGGTAACAACAGTTCATAGTACCACACAATTAAAAGGCTATTTGTATTTGAGTGAATACACAGTTTCTAAATGAGTATTTACAAAGTTCCACTTGGCAGATGTGTGGGTACAAAGTTATTCAAGACAGAGTTCCTGCCCTCAAGGAGCTTACAGTTCTATAGGAAAGAGATTTGAGTGATACAGTAACATATTTCAGAAGGAGTCAGGTCCTTGAGAGTTATGACCCTATAGAGAAAGGGCTCAGAGTAGACTGGGGCCAGTGATGGTGTGCTTCATAGGACATGCTGTGGCCCAGACTTGCAGTTCATAAGCTATTGTTACCCACCTGAACCAAGATTGTTTTGGTAAAAACTTCTTGATTAGCTAGCATACTTAGACTTCTAGATCAATAGTATCCACCAGTTTGCCCATACTCCTCTGTTGTTTGGCTGTAAGTTTTCCAGAGCAGTTAATAATTTGTTACATAATTCTGTTTGGCAAGAAAAAAGGGATTTCTCATCACTTTCATGCTTTCAAGTGGCCACTTAAACCTTCTGGTTTCCTTCACAAAGGACTTTTATTTGGTAGGCAGATGGGGGACCCACAAAGGCTTTTGATCTGGGGAGTAATAAAATCAGAACCTTTTCCAGATATGTCACTCTCCAGGCCAGCATGTGTACAGTGCACAGTCAATGACTGGTGGGACCTGGTGTCTCTCTTTTTGAGCTCTACTTTCCTCCCAGAAGGAAAGAGGGAGATGTGCCATTCACTTGACCAAGCACAGACAGATGTTGGTTGATCCTTAGAACAACTCATGAGATAGGTGAGGTGAGGCAGGCAGTTAAGTAACTTAGCCAAAGTCACTGTCAGTGTCTAAGGATGAATTTGAACTTGGATTTTTCCGACTGTATTAACCTAGTTGCAACAAAGAGAAGAAAAAAGAGGGCAGCTCAATGGTGTCGTGGTTACTGACCCTGGAGTCAGTTCAAATGTGGCCTCAGACACTTAATACTTAGCTATGTGACCTTGGGGAAGTTACTTAACCCTGTTGCCTTAAAAAAAAATTAAAAAATAAAAGAGAAGAAAAAGGACCTGCACATCTGCAACTCATTTATGCATCATATTATGTGTATAATAAATATGTATAATGTTAGTACCCTGAATTGTCTAGAACCTATTTTCTGTGAGTTGAAAGTACTTTGAGCTAACAGAAATGTATCTGCAATTGCAATGGAGTCATGTTATTAATACTGCCTGTAAGTGTATTTGTGAAGTTGAAGGAGTTGATTTTTAATTATAGCTTTGTGTAGTATAGGCAGTCCCCCTTGGAAGAGTCAGCCTGATTTCGGTGTGGTTTGTTTTCCAATCATCCTCATGAACCAAAACCATCTGTAATTACATATATCCTTATTTGTGTGTCTGTGAAAACTTGAATTTTTCAAATGGTAACAGGGTGTATGTTTCTTAATCTTTTTAACCAGGCATACAACATTTTAACTTGAGTCTTATCTTGAGCCCTGAATTCATTCTCAATTCAGTCTACAATTCTTCCATATCCATATCATCTTGTGAAGTGTTTTGTTGTTGTTTTTAAGGTCGAAGGGTGGGAGTTGTTAAATGTTTGGTTAAATATTTGGTTTGTTTGAATACCTTAGAATGTAATTTGGCTGCATCTTTGATTATAAAGATCTATTTAAATTTCAATTACTTTTGTGTAAAAACACACTAAATTCATTCACTTTAATCCCCCCCACCTAGTTTTACCATGGATGAGTAATTTAATGACTACCAAATAATGTATAGAGGGCAGTAGCAAAGCTTTTTAGGATTACTATGATAAGAGGCTTGCCAACATTTCCATTAAAAACAGCTCTTTCAAGAGTTTTTAATTATGTAGTAAAATTTCCCTTCAGATTGAAACATGACCTTTCAGGTTTATTTAAGAACTAATGGGGGTAATATTAAACTGCACAGATTCCTCTTGAGTTTTCCATTATGAAACTCACTTGGGTCCCCTCTAGCAAATGAAAAATGTTACTCTTCAGTCTGGCTTCATGTGTTCCTTTTATCTTAGTAATCCTAATTGTAGTTTATGTGACCCGGGACCAACCTAGAGCTTGAATGAGAGTACTGAGTAAGTCATAATTTGACTGTTGATTGAAAACATTTTTCCTTTTAAAACTTAAAAAAAAATCCATTCATTTTCATTGGAATTTATCCACTAAATACTCAACTACCTTAAGATATTTATGGTACTTCGTGTTAAGCTTAATATTAAAATATAAAGAAACAATCATTTGTTTTGGCAAGGCTGAATTTCTTTTTACACTTTTAAAAAGCATGTTTTCTTATGTAGTATCTGATCTTGAATATGAGTCTTAGTTTCTAGAATATATACTGTAACAGATAATAAGTATTTGGAATCTGTCAGTACAGTGTTTAGGTGTTTCAATAGATGATTTATTCGAATAAAAACTCACAATTATTTTTCCATTAATCCAGGAAATGAGATTGTAGGGCATACATGATTTCCTTAATTCATGAAAAAGGAACATGGCTGCTTGCTATAAAGAGCATATCCTGAATTATTACATAATAAAACTAGGCATCCCTAACATGAATCATCCTATATCTTTGGCTCAAAAATGTAGAATGATGTGGTTGAGAGCCTGGGACTTGCCGCCACTATGGTTTGCCAAGCCCACCTCCAACATTTGCTTTGTAACCATATGATCAAGTCACTTTATCTCATCTCACTTTAGGACCTTCTTCAAGGGCTGTAGGTACTATATTTTTAACTGCAAGCTTTAACTGTAAGCACTATATTTTTAAGTGCAAGATCCCATGTGCTACTTAATTATGCTGTTTAGAGTTATCCTGGGAGACTATAGACTTTTAGTAAGAGGAAGGAGTTCTCCCATTGATGTGGAGACCAAATACTATTGAGAACTTTTCCAAGATTAATTTATGAACAGGAACTAAGATTTCCCAGTTTTTGCAGTATATTTGGAGAATCTTTTTATTTTGATTTTGTGTTGTTCAGTTCAACTGAAACCCCTTTTGGGGCATCAATTAGATTTCCAAAAATTCACATATAGTAGATATTGGAAGGCATTTTTTTTATAACTGATTTTTGAATTTCCATAATTTGATAATCACAGCAATAAAATTGTTAATGAAGCTCCATACCCATACGTTTTTGTTGTCTTAGCAAACATTTTCATTAAAGACATTTCGGAAAAGAATTTCCACTTGACAAATAGTATATAAGTTCTGCTTTCTCATCTATTTGGTGAGGTGAAAACATATCATGTTTTCCCATCTGCAAAATAGCTGTGCAAAAATATTAGCACATGGGGCAGCTAGATGGCGTAGTGGATAAAGCACCGGCCCTGGAGTCAGGAGTACCTGGGTTCAAATGTGGCCTCAGGCACTTAATAATTACCTAGCTGTGTGGCCTTGGGTAAGTCACTTAACCCCATTGCCTTGCAAAAACCTAAAAAAAAAATAGCACATACACACACATTCTGTCTTTTTTACTACTGGCCAGGTACTAAGCATTTGTTATCTTATTTGATCCTCACGACAACCCTGCAAAGTGAGGAGCCCCATTTTACAAATGGGGAAACTGAGACAGATTGAACGACTTGACCAGGGTCACATGACTATTAAGTGTCTGAGGCTGCATTTGAATTCCGCTCTTCCTGACTGCCGGCCTAATTCTCCATCCACTGTGCCTCCCAGCTATCCCCACCAGAATCTTATAATTTTAGAGTTGGATAAAACCTTATGAGTCATTAGCTGTACAAGATGAGAATGGGGAAAGGCAGTAATAGTGTTGGTCTAGCCTGCCACATTGAGAACAATAAGAACTAAAGAGCTTATGTTTTGGGGAAACACCTATATCAGTGAATGATACATTGTATGTACACATTGAAAATAACAGCTAGGGGTGGCTAGGTGGCGCAGTGGATAAAGCACCAGCCCTGGAGTCAGGAGTACCTGGGTTCAAATCCGGTCTCAGACACTTAATAATTACCTAGCTGTGTGGCTTTGGGCAAGCCACTTAACTCCATTTGCCTTGCGAAAACCGTTCCCCTAATTCATAGCCCACAGTTATTTTTTTAATATTTCTTCCAAAATTCCCTACTTTGATACTTCATTAGTAGTATCATCGTATTATATATTTAAAAGGAATAATAAGTTGTACATGATAGGTGCACTGGATAGAGCACCTACCCTGGACTCAGGAGGACCTGAGTTCAAATCTTGTCTCAGTCACATAATTGCCTAGCTGTGTGACCTTGGGCAAGTCACTTAACCCCATTGCCTTGCAAAAAATAAACAACCTGACTCCTACAGGTACCAAACAATGGTCTCTAGAAGGTCTTGGCCATGTTCCATGACTCTATAGTGGTGTCCATCCTAGTGTTTTAGAGCAGGAAGGAGCCATACAGAATCACTAGGCCACCTTCAGGTGGAGACTAGAATTCCTGGGTCTTTTTACTACATCATAATCTTGACTATACCATGAACATTTGGAAAATGTTCAAATCCTTGCTACTTGATATCCCTAACTCAACTTTGTTCTTTTTTTTTATTTTTTAAATTTTGTTCTTAGGTATTTGTTTTGTACTTCTGTATATGTTTAGACTACAGGTCTATGTCAATATCAACAATAATAATAGATAGCATTTTTATAACACATTACAATGATTTTTCTCATTTGATCGTAGCAATATACCTGGGAGGAAAGTGTTATTATTCTTATTGTACAGATGAGGAAACTGAGGCAGAGAGTTTAAGGCATAAATGAGTTTTTGATTGTTTTTGTAGTTTTTGTTTTTGACTTTCTAGCTTAGAAAATTACCTTGCACATAGTTTCAGTAGGAAAGAAGATTGATCATAGTGCCCTGGCAATATTTTTGGCAAAGATTTTTTTGAGCCCCAACAACAAAAGAATAGACTTTCATCCAAAGCTTCAGGCAAGTTTGATTTTGATTGCATGACAACCCCAGAGCCACAATTTCAAAAGACTGAAGTTTAACTATATAGGAAGAAGATAGGGAAGGGGGGGAAGGATGAGCGGGCCTTTCAGGAATGAGCATTTGATATAGAACCTTAGAGATGATCTGGGTCATTGGTGTCAAACTTAAGAGAGATGGGGGCCACTGATCCCTATATTTTTAATTATTTCATTAAATATTTCAATTATATTATAATCTGATTTAGACCTCATTTATAGATGAGGAATCTGAGTTAATAAAAGACAAAGCTGGTTAGAATGATGAAGCTTGGCTCAAGGAAGAGAATGAAGGGCACCTTTTCCCCATCTCTATTCCCCCATTGTGGACCTCTTGTGTGTGTTTCTGTGTGTTCTTTGCTGAACTTCTGTTGCCATTTTGTTCATTTCTATAAGAGATGGCTTTCTGGGAGGGGATGGGGAAAGATTATTTTGGAAAAATTAAATCATGTAAAAAAATATTAACAAATTTTTTAAAAGGAAAAAAAACTAAGATTCTAATTCAACCCTTTTATTCCCAAACTAATGCCCTCCCTACTACATGTTACAGTATGTCTTTGAAACAAAAGACTGTTAATACAATTTTATAAATTTTACTTCGCTATAATATGCCAATGTAAACTTTTTTTTTCTTTGCAGAGGTCTTGTCAGCTATCATTAGTGTTCTGTTGGTCTATATACTTATGGGATTCCTCTTGTATGAAGCTGTGCAAAGAACCATCCATATGAACTATGAAATTAATGGAGATATAATGCTCATAACTGCAGCCATTGGAGTTGCTGTTAATGTTATGTAAGCTTTATTTATTATTTTTCTTCTGTTAAATATTTTAAATGCCACATCTTAAAATTTAGAAATGGTCAGTAACTGTTTGGATTTTTTATTTTGAAATTGTTCATTGCTAATTTTTCCAGAAAATGATAATAAAACTGTTACAGAATCTCTGGAGTGTTGAATTCAAATTCAGACATGTTTAATTAAATCAAAATAATCAGGAAATTGGTCTTGAATATCTTATAATGTAGTTCATAAAGGGGTGTCAAAAAAGATTGAATTTGCCAAATTGTATGCTGTCATCCTTTGTCATTTCATTCTTTCTCCTCCTTAACATTTTTCCTATGGTCTTGCCACTCCTTTTCTTCCACCTCATCCTTTTTTTTTTTTTAAGAATTTTGCAAGGCAAATTGGGTTAAGTGCCTTGCCCAAGGCCACACAGCTAGGTAATTATTAAGTGTCTGAGCTAGGATTTGAACTCAGGTACTCCTGACTCCAGGGCCGGTGCTCCATCCACTGTGCCACCTAGCTGCCCCAGACCTCATCCTTTTCATTTGTCTTCTACCTCCCTATTTGTCTTCCTTTCCTATTTTTTTCTTAGCCTGTATACATCTCACCTATTAGAATATACAGTGGCCTCATGCCTAGCCATATATTTTTTCAAATGTTCTTGTCACTTAAGGTGCCTGCCAGCGACAGGTGATTGATTGTAGGAAGGGGCAGGAGTAGCAGTGGATATCCTCTTCTCCTGTCTTCCAACCCTAAATGCAATACTCTTGCTCCAGTCCACAACACCCCCAATTCCTGAAGAACTAAGAGGCAGAAATAAAAGAGGGTTCAACAGGTTTCAGGCTTTTCTTTCAATCTCAGCCATCTTTGAAGCCACTGAAATGACTGAGAAAGCAGAGACTGAAAATAGCAATGCCGGATCAACCTCACGTCTAGACTTACTGGTGGGACTCCAGCTTTCAGGCTCATTTGGGGAGTATCTGAGGTTAGGTGATATTCCCTGCTAATTCCTCTTTCTTGTTAGTGATAGAATGTACTATATAGAAGGCTACTATAAGAAAAAAAATTCTTAGTTTGAATATGCAAACTCACTAATGTTTTGGTCGTTGTCTAATATCATAGGCATTAATGTAACATTGTTTTTTTGTGCGTTCCCTTAATAAGAGATTAATAACTAAAGTTGACCTTTTTTCTCTTAAAAAAATTTTTTTCTTTAAACAGAATGGGATTTCTGTTGAATCAGTCTGGTCATCATCACTCCCATTCCCACTCCCCTCCAGCAAACTCTCCTACCACAGGTCCTGGGCATGGGCATGGGCATGGGCATAACCAAGGATCTGGCAGTCTTGCAGTGAGGGCAGCATTTGTTCATGCCCTGGGAGACTTGGTGCAAAGTATTGGGGTGCTGGTAGCTGCCTACATCATTCGATTCAAGGTAACTCTCAGGTTTATTTTTGTTTATTTCTTTATTTTAGGTTTTTTGTAAGGCAAATGGGGTTTAAGTGGCTTGCCCAAGGCCACACAGCTAGGTAATTATTAAGTGTCTGAGGCTGGATTTGAACTCAGGTACTCCTGACTCCAGGGCCAGTGCTCTATCCACTGTGCCACTTAGCTGCCCCAACAGGTTTATTTTTATATTTGAATTTTCATATTAGTGTTAAAATATGTTATTTTGCCATTGAGTATAATATTAACAGTTCCCTAAATATGAATAAAGATAAACATTTTCCCACCCCCACAGGGTGTACATTTTTTCAGTGATGCCAAATGAGATTTGAAAAATTAGATTTAAATTGTTAAAGAACTTTCAGGCTATTAAGAAAAAGCTGTATATAAACAAGATAATTCACTTGAGAAGGAAAAGCAATATGGGTGATTGGCATAGGAACCAGTCATGTCCATCAGGTGAGATATGGAAAATATGATATTCATGCCCTTCAGTGACTTCCCTCATTACTACTATCTAAAATGCAAATTTCTTAGCTTATAATTTAAGATTTTTACTATTAGCTTCTTTTACTATTTGGATTTTTTTCCCTTTTAGCAGTGTCCATCATAAGATTTTTTCCAAACAATGCAGCTCCCAAATATTGCTGTCCATGTATTACTAAACCCCTCAGTGTTAGGTCATTAAACTCTTATGTCCTATTCTTTGGCCTATTGTCCCTTAAAATACTGTTTTTATGGAGTAGCCTAACATTTTCTAGGAACCAGTTAATACTGGTAAATGAATCTTATCTGTATTCTCCTTTATATTCTACATCCCAGACATTCTGGCTGTTTGCCATTTTTTCAGTTCCCATGAATATTTCCTCTTACACCTTCATGTTTTTGTCCATAAGGCAAAAGCTAAAAGAATTTGGATTTAGTTAATGTCGGTTCCTCTACTAGGAAGAGAGAATTGTACAGAAATTGAGATGATTTGGGGAGGGAAAATTAGGGGGCCTGGACCAGTGATTTCATTGGAATTGATGACTCCTAGTGAAAATGACTTCTGCCAATACAGATTGACAATGATTCTTTAATTTATAATCTTGTTAATTTATAATATAATCTTTTGTTAATTTTGCAAGGCAGTGGGGTTAAGTGACTTACCCAGGGTCACACAGCTAGGCAGTTAATAAGTTTCTGAGATCACATTTGAACTCATGTCTTCCAGACTCCAGGCCTGATGCTGTATCCATTGCACCACCTTAGCTTCCCAATTTATAATATAATCTTATAATTTATAATCTAATCTATATTTGCCTAGAGCTCAAGATCATAGGATATCTATTTAGAGACAGGACTTTAATTCAATTCTAGGTCAACTCTCCATGACACCGTTCTCTCTCTTTCTCTTAGTCTATAAGTTGGTTTGGCTTTTTCTTCTAATATGACTTTTTTTTTTTGAGGCCTTTGGGGATAATTGACTTGCCTAGGGCCACACAGCTAGTACGTGTTTGAGGCTGGGTTTGACCTCAGCTCTTCCCAACTCCAAGACCTCTATTTACTCCACCGCCTAGCTGCCCCAGTTATGGTTTATGATGAACAACTATTTTGATGCTGTTATGGGAAGACAAAGATAATGCACTTAAATTTCCATCAGAGAAACTTTAATTTTATTATTATTATTGTGAGATTTTGGAACATGTTACCAGAAGTAGAACGGATGCTCTCCTTATTTGGAGATATGTCTTGAATGGATTTTGTTTGGAGTAGTTTGAATGCTGCATTGCCCAAGATATCAGCATTGAATGACCTTGAATTCCTTTCCATTTTGTGTATTTTTATAGCTTCTGGCATCTTGTTCATTTAAAAATGGAAATATATTTTTTTCTTTAAGAAAAGGTGTCTACATTTTGTAATAAATCTTGATGTTCCCTTTCAGCCAGAATACAAGATTGCTGATCCCATTTGCACTTACATATTCTCATTACTTGTGGCTTTTACAACATTTCGAATCATTTGGGACACGACGGTTATTATATTGGAAGGTAAGATCAATGTTAAACTCCCATTTATGTGCATGGTCATCTGACCCTTAGTGGGCACTTTTCAAAGTTTGGCACCCTGACATCCTTTTGTGGAGGATGATTAGGCTGTTGTAATTTCAGAAGAGATGATTCGCAACTTTTGGACACCTGGGGAGAAAGTTACTGTGCCAAATACGAATGGGTCAAATCCTAAGTTGCCCATAGTGATCTAGGGCTACTACTTGGTAAAATTCTATTTGATTAACACTTTTACTGATCTTTTATTTTCTTTGTCACTCACTGGGAAAGATAGCCAGTATCAGAGAGCCTGTATTCTAATAGTACTGTGTGTACAAAACCCTCCATTGAAGTTTTCTTCTGTTGCCTCCTTTTGGCATGGATGGGTTCCCTGGATTTTCAGAGGATATGACATCAAGGCAGGATCTCTAGGATCCTTTAAACTGGAGAGGATTCAGTTTGAGGCTCCATGACAGACTATCATTTGAATGCCAACATAATTAAATTTGTTTATTTTTTATTTTTGCATGACAGTGGGTTAAGTGACTTGTCCAAGGTCACACAGCTAAGGCAGTATTAAGTGTCTGAGACTGGATTTGAACTCAGGTCCTCCTGACTCCAGGGCTAGTACTTTATCTACTGTGCTGCCTAACTGCCCCCCTCCCCAGTTAAATTTGGAGCAGCTTTTCATCAGGCTAGTTGTAGGTGAAGAACTTACATTACAGCTTGCTGTAATGTAACTTGCTGTTACCCAGTAGAAGGCAGATAGTTTGATACAATGCACTTATTCGGTTTTTTTTTTTTGGTCACATCTGACTCTTAATGACCTATTTTTGGGATTTTTTGGCAAAGATACTGGAGTGGTTTGCCATTTCCTTCTCCAGCTCATTTTACAGATGAGGAAACTGAGGCAGAAAGGGTTAAATACCTAGAGTCACACAACTAGTAATATTTGAGGCTGGATTCAAACTCAGGAAGATGAGTCTTCCTTCAGGCCCAGCACACTATCCATTGTGCCTCCTTGCTGCAAGATTTGAACTCAAGTCCTGATTCTAGGGCTGGTGATCTATCCACTGTGCCACCTTCCCCCCCTTGTTTTATACACAGTGTCAATATTGTATCTTTGAATCCAGAACCTTTGCTGAAGGATCTTCATATTGTTTCAGAATGAAATAATTGTACATATAACATAAACCAAAGCACTAGAGACAAGGAACCTCTTTGCTAATTTAATTTGCTTCCCAAAAGTTTAGAGATTCCTTGGCAAGTGCCAAGATATATCCAACCCACTCATAAACTTCAGGGTTAAAAAGAAGTAGTTAAAGACCTTTATTTAGAGATAATTTGGCAAGTGAGGGGGAGAAAAAAATTAAAGAGCTACATTTATTAAAGCTTCAGGAGAAGCCAAAGTCTAAAATTGCACCTAGACCAGAGTTTGGTTGTGGCAGATCAGCTCTAATGTTTTACCAACTCTCCCAATGAAAATGGAAGTGATAATTTAAAATAAAATGGGATTTATATAACACTTTTTATGTTTGCAAGGTCCTGTGCATAGCTCATTTAGCCCTCACACTAACCCAGGGAGTTATCCCCACGTTATAGTTCAGGAAACTGAAGCTGAGAAAGATTAAGTGATTTCCCCAGGGTTATAAACCTAAGTAATTCTCCAAAATGGAATTTGAACATGGGTCTTCCTGATGTACATACAGCACACCAGATTCTACAAATTTCCTCTTGTTTGTTGAAAATTCAGATTCCTATGTGACATCAAACACAGGATTGGCCAAGACCTGTACTAGGCTTTGGCGAAAAAGGAGTTTACATTCTAATTATGGCAAAAGCATTCACATTTTGGGGCATATCCAGAATCCATGGAAAATAGGTACAAAGTTACCTTGGAAGAGGGACCTCGAGGGAGGGACAGGAGGCAGCACCTGCTGAGCATGTCAGACCCCCTTCCCCATCTTGACCACCATCCCTTCAGACCTGATGATGGACACAGCCCAGCACCCTGAACCAAAGAGCCCTGGGAACAGTGACCTTGAAAAAAGAAGCATTTGTTTGCTTTGCCACTATACCCCCAAGAGCCATGGGACTTTTCCATCTGACTTACAGCCGAAACCTTCCATGTATCTTCTCTCCCCTATTGAATGTCCTTGAGGACAGGGACCGACTTTTCTGTTTATGTTCTCACCACTTAGCATGGTGCTTATTCAGGAAGAATGAATTCTTCTAGCTGCTAGAAGAATGAGGAAAGGTCTCCTGAAGATGGTACATGATTCTAGTTTTGAAGAAAACCAGGCATTCCAAGAAGAGGAAGGACAGCCATTTGCAGACATAAAGATGAATGTTGGAGGATCCTGTGAGGAACAGCCAAGTAGCTAATGTGGAAGTGCTTCAAATACCCAACAGAGGGATTAATATTCAGTAAACTGATAGGCAACAGGTTGCTGCTGGGTCTTATTAAGTCAGAGGGAAAATTTTTGATAGTTGTATGGAGGGTAGATTGGAATTAAGAGAGATGATAAGGAGGGGACCCTACTGGGCAAGGGGTTTATGAGTGCATAAAACAGGGCAATGACTCTGAGAAGAGAAAAGGTGGCGTATCTAAGAAACATCATAAAAACAGATTTAGACAAGACTTGACGATTGATTGGATCTGTTGCAAACTCTTTTATGTGTCAGTCATGTCAAATTTGAGATGTTGTGATAGACGATTCCTTTGGAAATAGCCAGTGGACATTTGATAATGTGAGACTGGAGCTAAGGATACTCCAGGGCTAGAAGTGTAAAAATAAGAGTCACCCACATAGAGATGGTCATCAAACCTATGGGAGCTGATGAGGTCTCTTACAAGAGGTGACAGAAAACAAGAGGGTTCAGAACAGTCTTTGGGGATATCCAGGTAATGAGCATGATAATGATCTAGGAAAGGAGACTTGAGAAAGAACAAGTCAGGTAGAAGGAAAACCAAGGGAAAAGCTGGGAGAGAATGTCCGGAAGAGGATGATCAGTATTGCCAAGTGCTGCGGAGAAGTCCAAAAGGATGAGGATTGAGAAAAGGCCATTAATTTTGGTAATTGAGATCCTTGGTAACTTTGGAAAGAACAGTTTTGGCTGAGTGGGTTCTGAAGCTATATTGCAGAGGGTTTAGCCAAGAGGAAGAGGACAAGAAGTAGAGGCAACGAATGTCCAGTGATCTTCCATGATCACTAATACAGTTCATCTCATACTGCTCCATGCAACCAAAATTAGGACTACTCCCTGACCCATCTATTAAGGGTTCTCACTCAAATTTCACCTCTTCCATGAAGTCTTCCCTGATTTCTCCTTTCACTCTAGCCCCTTGGCAATGACCTTTTTCTTGGACTTTACCTAGAACTTTAATTGCATGTTTATTACACATTTAATGTTTTGTTTGATAGTTATTTATGTTAAAATTCCCCCAACTAGACCATAAAACAGGAGCAGAAACTATCTTGTCTAAACTTTGATTCTAGCTCTTAATAAATATTTGAAATACTGTGTTAGGTTTAATGGTAAATTGTAAGCTTCAATATGTAAGCAATCTAGGACATTTTAAAAAACATCAACTTGTTTTGGAGCCACTGTTGCTTCTTTGATTTCTTTCAAATCAAGCATGACTATGTAAATTTTCTGGGTGACTTTCAAATGCTTTTCATGTTTTATCAAAGCCAGTGTAACTGTCATTTCTAATTCATGCAGAGTATCTCTAAATTTTCTTTCCCAGTCTTTCTTGTAACTTTATTATGTATGTGTGTGTGTGGGGGGGGGCATGTCCCTCACAATCTAACTACTTATAAAACATTCTGAACTTTTTTAGGGGTTCCAAGTCATTTGAATATAGACTATATCAAAGAAGCTTTGATGAAAATAGATGGTGTTCATTCAGTCGAAGATATAAATCTTTGGTCACTCACTTCAGGAAAAACATCTGCCATTGTCCATTTACAACTAGGTGAGTTGCTCCCATGATATAAGAGGGTTTTCTGATTCTTATAGTTGGATAGCTGTCATGTAGCATTTGTGAAGCGCCCACTGTGTACCTTGATTTTTTTTTCAGACATGTCTTATTTATGAATTTTACAATTTTTCCCCTAATCTCACTTCCCTTCCCCCCAACCCCAAAGAAGTCAGTCTGTTAGTCTTTACATTGTTTCCATGTTATATACATTGAACTAAATTGAATGTGTTGAGAGAGGAAATAATATCCTTAAGGGGGAAAAAAATATATATATATATATATATATATATATATATATATAAGAGATAGCAAAATTACATAAGATTTTGCTTGTTTGCTTGTATGTTTTTTAAATTAAAGATAATAGTCTTTGATCTTTGTTCAAGCTCCACAATTTTTTTTCTGTATACAGATAGTATTCTCCATTACAGATACCCCCAAATTTTCCTTGATTGTTGTACTGATGGAATGAGCAAGTCTCTGAATTCCCATCCCCTCTGGTTTCTAAAGAACAATAGTGTTCCATCACATACATATACTACAATTTGTTCAGCCATTCCTCAATTGATGGACATTTACTCAATTTTCAATTTTTTGCCACCACAAACAGAGGTGCCATGAATATTTTTGTACAAATGATGTTTTCACCCTTTAATCATGATCTCTTTAGGGTATAGACCCAGTAGTGGTATTGCTGGATCAAAGGGTATGCACATTTAAATTCCAAATTTCTCTCCATAAAGGTTGGATGAGTTCACAGCTCCACCAATAATGTAATAGTGTCCCAGATTTCCCACACCCTTCCAACAATGATCATTATCATTTCTGGTCATATTGGCCAGTTTGAGAGGTGTGAGGTGGTACCTCAGAGATGCTTTAATTTGCATTTCTCGAATCAGTAATGATTTAGAGAAGTTTTTCATGACTATGGATAGCTTTGATTTCCTCATCTGCCTCTGCATATCCTCATCATGTGTCTGCATATCCTTTGACCATTTGTCAATTAGGGAATGACTTGTTCTTTTTTATAAATTTGACAGTTCTCTATATATATTTAGAAATTAATCTTTTGTAAAAAGTATTTCCCGGTTTACTATATTTCTCTTGATCTTGGTTACAGTGGTTTTGTCTTTGCAAAAGCTTTTTAATTTAATGTAATCAAAATTTTCTAGTTGTTTTTAATGATCTCCATCTCTTCCTTGGTCATAAACTGCTTCTCTTTGCATAAACTATTCCTTAATCTAGTTTGCTTATAATATTGTCTTTTATGTCTAAATCCTATATCCATTTTGATCTTATCTTGGTATAGGATGTGAGGTATTGGTCTAATCCAAGTTTCTGCCATAATAACTTCCAATTTTCCCAACAGTTTTTATCGAAGAGAGTATTTTCAATCCTATTAGCTGAGTTTATCAAACAGCAGATTACTATAATAATTTCTTGGTATCTCTTTTGCACCTAGTCTATTCCACTGATCCACCACTCTGTTTCTTTGCCAATGCCAGACAATTTTGATGACTGATACTTTAAAATATAATTTTAGCTCTGTTAAGGCTAAGCCACCTTCTTTTGTACTTTTTTTTGTTAAATCCCTAGAAATTCTTGACTTTTATTTCTCCATATGAATTTACTTAGAATTTTTTTTAACTCATCAAAGTAATCTTTTGGAATTTTCTTTAGTAAGGCACTAAATAAGTAGTTTAATTTAGGTAGAATTACCATTTTTATTATATTAGCTCAGCCTATCCTTGAGCAGTTGATATTTGCCCAGTTGTGTACCTTGATTTTGCGAAGCCCTGGGAAGAAAAAAGACAAAGACCCAGATCTTAAGGAGCTCACAGACTAATGGAAGAGACAACCTGTAAACCACTCTAGACAAATTTGAGAGAGTAGAGTGGGGGAGCAAGGCTCCTGGCAGATGGATGAAATATTTAGATTGTAATAGAACACTTAGTACAAGTCAATGTAACAAGAAATATTACTGTTTTTAAATCTGATGATGAAAATGAGCACATCTTGGATATGTTTGCCCTGAATTTCTATATCATCAAATCTAAAATTTTCAGATAATCACTATATTGAAACTGACTATAGATTGGAAAAGAAGGGAGAGAACAGTGAGGAAACAAGTCCCACCTCCTCTCAGTGATAAATTCAAGGTTGAGATGTTTTCAGTTATAGTTGTTATTTCTCTATTTTACCCCTTTTGCTTCCTTTCAGGGTTTTATTTTTTTGTTACTCTCAGAGTGGGAATAGTGATGGTGGATGGGTTACCAAAATAGAGAAGACTTTTAAAAAAAAGTCATGGAAGCATTTATTGAAATACAGAAAGCATATCATTAAGAAAGTGATGATGATAGCTATCAAAGTATTATTGAAATACTTTCAACAAGGGGAGGGAAGGAGAAAAGTATAAAACTCAAAGCCTTGCAAAAATGATTGGTTTAAAACTACTGTTTCATGTAGTTGGAAAAACAAATAGATAAAATATTTTTTGAGTGTTAAATTTGTTTTATTTTTGATATAGTTTATTCATTTTTTTTTTTGCAAGGCAATGGGGTTAAGTGACTTTCCCAAGATCACACAGCTAGGCACTTGTTAAGTGTCTGAGGTCAGATTTGAACTCAGGTTTTCCTGACTCCAGGGCAGGTGTTCTGTCTACTGTGCCATCTAGCTGCCTCTGGTTTTTTTTTTTTTTTGAAGAGGAGAAGCAAGTTCTAGGTGATACAGGCTTACAACTGCATATATTATGTTTTTTGATGCACTTTGCATGTGGAAGTGCTTATCTTACTTGGCAGTAAGTTCAGAATAAAAATGGGGAGCCCCTAGATCTCAATTTGAAATTATTTTTGGTGGAGTTTTGCAATTTCAGTACATTATACACTGACAGGAAGAGTACCATTGATCTGAAATCTAATTTAGAATGAGAAGAAATTGTAATGATAAGGTGATGATTTCTTGACTGTTTGAATATAGTCTTTCCTATCTAAATTGATTTAAAAACCACATGCAATTTATATGTTTTTTAAATGTAGGTAATCTGCAGTGATATAATTTATCAGGTGAAAATATGAAAGTCAGTCTCATGGATGCAGATTCATGCCCTAAGGTGACCTTTTGACTGTGCCTCAGAGGCAGTGTGGCATAGTAGATAAAAATATTGGACTTGGAATCAGGAAAATCTGACTTCTATTCCTTTAAAGGAGGGAATTGGATTCAGTGACCTCAAGGCCCTTTCCAGTTCTGAATCTCCTATCCTTTTCACATAGTCCAAGCATTGGAAGGAGAAGAGTAAGAGGAGTCAGTCAAAATGGTTAAATGTTCCCAGTTTTATTTTTTGGAGATAATTGGCTAGATAAAAAGATAATAGTAGCTGTTATTTTAGATAACACTTTAAGGTTTGAAAAAAAATCTTTTTCTACTACCACGGTATGTAGTACTTTCCTGTTAACAAAGCATGCTTCCTCCAGAGAGCAGAGTTGGTCATCTTCAACTTTTTGTCTCCCCTATATACTCATTCCTTAAGGTGTCACTAATCATTATCAAGTGATCCTAGTAACTTTTCCTTTTTTTTACTGTTGCAGCACCAGGCAGTTCATCTGAATGGGAAGAAGTACAGTCCAGGGCCAGGCACCTGCTGATAAACACGTTTGGGGTCTATAAATGCTCGGTTCAGCTTCAGAGCTACAGACGAGAAGTGAGCAAAACTTGTGGCAGTTGTCGAAGCGCCAGTGCCTAAACCACAATTTGGGAGCTACAGCCTTATTTATCACACAACACTAGTGAGCAGCAATAAGTGACCATATGAATGAGCAATGGGGGATCCCTGAAGGCTGAGCCCGAGTCAAGAAGGACCGCATGAGGACTCCTTTGTAGACCCTTAGAGGAGCTAGAGGAGCCTGGACACATGTAGCTTGGGAAAGGTCAACATTAAATGATCATTTTTATGATGATTTTCAGACAGGGATGTTACCAAAATATTGTTTACAGAATGAGATGTGAATCTGCAGATACCTCGTAGACAAAGCTTAAAGATTCTCTTTGTTAACTGTATCATGTAGGACACATAGGCTTTTAAAGAAGAAGCCAGAATTCAGTACTTAAATTTTTTAAAATAAAAGCCAAATTACTTTGAGCATCAAAAAAGGTTAAAGCACTGAATTTTTAAAGCTATGTTGGCTCAGTAGGATGAACTGGGGTCACTAAAAAAAATCCTCAAGGTTTTAGGAAGCTCTGGAAAATATCAAGAATTAGAAGCAAACACATATTCCCAAGAGTGTCATAAACGTTTTCCTTTATAAATAATTCAGAATGTCATTGGTCTGTTTTTGCCTTATAACTTTATTTTTTCCAGATGTTAGAAACAGGGCTTTGAGTCTCAAGGTATAATGCATTTTAATTATTTGTCATCTTCCAAAGCAGAGCAAAACATACTTAAATATGATTTGTTGGTTATTATTGTTAAAATCATTTATGAAGTATTTCCAGTGATCTGCATTAAGGAAATTATAGTTTTAAAGTGTGACTTGTTTGAAATAAGGTATAGGAGGCTGGTACTGAAAGTAGTTAAGTGAATTAATAAATTTGGCCAGAGGTAAAAACTGAACCCATAATTCACTACCCCTTTTAGACCCTTTCATTATATATATCCTATTTATTTGACTCCTGCCTACTTAAACACAGGAAATTATGTAACTTCTCTAATAGTCTATAACCTTTGTGAGATGTAGCTACTACGCAGATTAATAACCACATTCCTAAAATTTGAGTCTACCCATATTGGGCCAATATGTTAAAAATCAGGGATTCTCCATGGTAGATAAATAACCTTGAAACTGTGCTTTGGTGGAACCTCAGCAAAATGCCAAAATGAATGCTGTGGGAAAAAATACTTTGTGAAGATCACAGCCAAGTTACATGATTTTGGAAGCACTCGAATGATAGTTGTTATTCTTGTGTCTGCAAAAAGGAAGCATTGAAGATTATGAAACTAAAGGCAAGTTTGAGTATGACTTGTAGACTGCACTGTTTAAAACAAAAGTTGAAGGTGAGGGTTATTGTTTGCTCAAATTGGATCACGGAGGCAACCACAGATGACCAAACTTTTAACTACTGGAAGGAACTAGAAAAGGAAATAACCATTTATCCAGCACCTGCTCTGTTCAGGTACTGTGCTAAGCAACTGGTCTATGAGAAGCTACGTTCGAAATCCAGTTTCATTTGGGAGAAGTACTATCTTCTCTTCTCAGGAAACCAGGTTCTAAAGTAATCAGCTCCTAATGAATCCTGGTCAATAGAGATTTCCTGTTGGAACAAAAATGAAAACTCATTCCAAAATATGGTAGGGGCAGAAGATCTCAGGATATGAGACCTGTCTATAGAAATTAACTGTACAATATGGGGGTAATCCTGCATATAGAAGTGGTACCCAGAGAGTATTTGACTGGACAGTTGTGTATTTGGGGATTACAAGTACGTGCTGCATGGTGTTTCCACTTGCATTTGATAAAATATGGTGACATCTCTGTCCTTTGCTTGTACTGTTTAATCTTAGTCTTCCTTTTAATCTACTTAGAAGTATCAGGTTTTTCATGGTAGGTTTGCTCTTGAATGAGGCATGCAGGACTTAACAAATTACATTCAAGGGTCTTGCTATATAAAAGAATTTTATTGTGAACTTTTGTAAAATTGGAAAGCACCTACTTTGCTTTGTAAATCTGAATCTTGATACTGCCTAAATCAGAGCCTGCCTAAATTTTTCTGTAACTTTTTTTATATACAAGGACAATGCATTTTATTGATTTATAACATGGGAAGGAATCTTTTTCTAACATAGAAAAGCTTCCTTTAGAAAGTAAGTGACTTAAGGGAGGTATCCAGGAACTTACATCAGACTGTTGGGGAATTTATTTGAATAGGGCGGTGTATAGACACTAAACATCCCTCCCCCAGGTCAGATAATATACAATTCAGACTAGTCTTTATTGCCTTGCAATAGAGTGGCTACCTTGGATCCACACAGTTTTGAGAAAATTGCCTTAGATAGAACCTTTATTCAGTCTAATTTATTGCATATCCTGAGATTTGAAACTATCTTTGAACATAGTTTTTGTAGTTCAAAACAGTAAAATCTTGTTTCACTGATGCTTTTTTTACTTGGAATGTAAAATGGAGGTGCATCTGAAGTATTAGCGGGGCATATTTCAAAGGACTTTGAAGGACAGGACTGCTGTAATTTCTGAAAATGTTCTTATGACTAGCATGCTGTAGTCATTTTTCATGTAAAACTACATGATGTTTTGAAGAACTGCACAGAATATTGCTTCTTTGTCATATCACTGAATTGGCTTTTCCATTCTATGGATGTATGGACTTTTTGAAAGCCACCATCTTCAGAAGTTTTCTGGTATCCCTTTTATGCTCCTCAACATTTTCTTTCTCATGGAGTTCTTGCCTGGTCCTCCAAGACCCCCAGGTGTGTATTCATGTCCTCTGTGGGTTTTCTCATAGGATAGATATGGACAAAATCTAAGCCCTTTCTGAGACTGAAGAATAGGAGAAGAAATTTCCTTATCATTAATGTCTTTTGCAGCTGTAACTCTGCAATCAGAAATGTATTTTCAGATTAGGTGGAATTTTGTTCTGATCCCAACCCACACTGAATAGTACCCTTTCTCAATAGTGTCAGTGTAGTTGGGGTTGACAGATTGTAGAGTTCCTTCAGGGTTAAAACAAGGTGAAGAGTTATTTTTAGAAAACAACCAACCAATGTATGTTTATTTGGAAGACAACTGGTTCAGAATTACTCAATTATAAAGACATTTGATTTTCCAAGCTCCCGTTACCCCAATGTATTTATTGGTGGTTCTTAATGAGAGGCAACATGGTTCTAGGACCACATTCTAGTCATAACTTTCACTGCCTTCAGGCAACTCTCTAAAACTATAAATTAACACTGAGATGCATGAATGGAGGGAGTTTTCCATGACAAGACTCATTAATCTGTTGAAATAGTGAGCATGGATCAAAAATTGGGGAGAAAATCCTTCTTAAAAAACTTGAGCACTTGATTGGTATTAGACAATTAAGGTTTTGAACTCAAACTTATTTCTGACATGCAGGACAATCAAGACTAAGGGGTGAATGTCAATTATTAACTATTTAATTGCACTTGACCTCCAGAAGAGCCAAATGAGCGTCAGTCCTAACTGGACAGAGGTACCTCCTCAGATAAGGCTGTGAGCTTTATCATGGGACTTTTTTTTAAAAACAAAAGTCCACACAGTTGTAAAAAGGAATGAAGTCTGGTTTTCAAATTATGCATACATAAACAAAATCCACTTCATTCCTATTGCAGGCCTGCCTCATGACTCTAGCCAGCCATTACTTCCAGATTCTTACAGAATGTTCAGATTCCATTGTGTAAAATACTGGTCGTTTGGGGAACCTGACATGAGCTAGAGAAAGACTTAGGGGATCTCTTTGAGGTTTTGCAGGCCCTCAAACTTAGCCAGTCTGAATTAAATGGTTTTATCAAGCCAGATTTTCCACATACTGTTGCAGATGTATAATTAGGACCAATAAATTTGAGCTGTCTCATTTTGGTAAGATTGATAACTATTTGAGAGAATTTCTCTGCTTTTGTGACAGTGCTAAATTAGAATATTTTAGTTCATTTTAAATAAATTTATCACAACACAAAATTAGAATGTTCATATGGGGACCTTTATAGGTGAGAGAGGTATAGTGGCTTTGGGAAGCTTCTGCTTCATTTTAAAATTATAACATTAAGCCATATCACAGTTTGATGGAACTGTGTTTATACTTTTCTGTAGACCCTTTCAAAAACTGGGTATTTTGCACATAATTGGTTATAGAAGGATTTATTTCAAATAGGGATTTGTCCATGTAATTGGAGATCAAAGTATGGAATATATTTACTGTATTTGAAATTTTTAAACTGTAATTTCCTAAACATTTATTAAAATAAAACACATGGCAAAACAATGTTTCCTTTATTAAACAGCCAACAATCTCTTATAAAAAAAACTTAGAATTCTCTCGTCTTTATTCATTACATATTCTCATTCATTGCTCAATCATTTATTGGCAACCTTAAGGCATATTCTTTTATTTTTTAATTCTGTCAGTAACCTCTATACTTCAGCACCTTCTTAGACATTTAGTTAGCAATTTCAAACTACCACTGATTATGAAGAATCCATTTGGGGGTTAATTTTGGATAATCATTTTATGGCTATCCGTAAAATTGCATAGGAATTGTTTGTTTCTTTGTGGCTCTAGAAACTCAGAGGGATAAGAATGAAATTGAAGTGTAATGTTCCTGACAGGTGGACTCTTAACCATTTTAAGTGTCTATATGAAGAAGCAAGTGCTGAAGAACACATTTAAGTATTTGAGGGTTTTTCAACACGTAAAAATAATTGAGATTTCAAGTCTGAACTTGCAATGAGATAGAAAACTGATTTGAATTCTTATCAAAAAATCTTTTATCCCTGGGTTATGTTGAATATTAATACTGAATAGCTTGATGACTAAAAATAGTTGAACCCTATATTTTTCTAAAGGCATATATTGTATGGGGTTCTAAAGATGAAAACTTGCATTTTTAAAAAATTATTTAGTAAATATTGCTTTCTTTGACTTTTTAAATGTGACAACTAGAAATCGTAAGTCCTTCAAGTAGGGTAAACTATAACAAAGTGACTATACAGGTGGTTTTGCACCAAATTAAGTTCTAATAAACAGGGAATCTTTTTTTAAAGACTGGAAGCCAATTTTTGATCTTGGGCAATATGACTTTTTGTTATTTTCATGGATATCTAATATAAGCATCTTTCCTTATATACTACCTCTGTATAGAAACATCTCATTTGTGTTCTTAATATGTTTTTCACCATGATATGGTGACTTTGATTCTAGATACAGTTTATCAGCATACAGTTCCAAACAGTAACACCAACTTCCAAACTGGGCTTTATTCTTGTGTTAGCTGCTTTTTCTCTGAAGTTCAGCTAGCATTTAATAAACTTCTGTAGTTTCCAAGGGTTTTCTTTTCACTGTCCTATTACTAGAATTACCATAGCTATTTTATTAAACCTTTTAATTTCCTACTGAGATAGAATAAAGATAGACTAAAACACAGGAGTGGAAGACTTGAATTTTTCCATATTTTTTTTTATACTCTTCCCTATTGAAACAGGGATTGGGCAAGATAGTGAGCTTATCCAGTCACATAATTTTGACATTTCAACAAGGGGATCCACCCTAGAGTTTATGCATTTCCTAACTAGATATCTTCCTTGTTATTCTTTTCCAGCTAAATTAATTCCTTTTTAGGGAAAGCAGCATTGTCCCATCACATCAAGACTGAATTACTTACAACAAATTATTTATTTCAGCATTAGTGCAGGAAAGAGACCTTGTGCAACTACTATCCAGTTACCTGCTGCATGAAGTGAGTTTGAGATACAACCTCCTGTCCAGAAAATCATAGCCTCTCACAGATCAAAGAAACCTTCCCAGCTGTATTTTTTTTTTGCAAGGCAATGGGGTTAAACGACTTGCACAAGTTCACACAGCTAGGCAATTATTAAATGTCTGAGGCCAAATTTGAACCTAGGTCCTCCTGACTCCAGGGCTAGTGCTCTATCCACACCAACTAAGTAATCCTTGGGTAGGGATACATGGTCCCAAATGCCAGTGTCACCACCCCTTCACTGAGAGTGTGAGGGAGAATGACAACTACATTTTAGCTAGGACTGGAGGCCTGATTCCAGTTATCATCTTGATAGTTGCATTCAATGGTCAACTGGTCCTAAGCTTAGCAAATTCCTGTCTTCTGCTACCCAAATCTCTGATTGAGTCATCAAAAAGGAAGAATAGTTCCCCTTTTCCAAGTTTTCTCCCTGAACTACTCCCTCATCCATTATCTTCCCGCCCATTTCACAATTCTGAGTTGTCATTAATCAATTGCCCTTTATCTTGGTTATCTTCCTCTTCTTTCCATCTTCTTGCACTCACTGGGAAATGTAGATTTTTGAGCAACATATATTCGCTTTGGTCAGCCTTTCTGGGTCTCTTGGGTCTTCTCTTTCCCTTCCCCTTTGCACACCAAGAGGAAAATCTGACTTCTTGCTCCCCATTACCTCTTAGGGTATTGAGTCTAGATCTCAAGCTTTCTTTCAGATCTAAACTTATTTTAAAATGACCAATGAGGCCCAGGAAGTTTGTAATGTGCCAACGATCTTAAAGGTGGAGCTGGGATTTGAACCCAGTTCTTTATATTCCAGAGTCGGGGTACTTTGTATTGCTGTACTCCTCCCAGAGTGGCTTTCCGCTAACAAACCTTTTCTGTGAGGTTTGCTGCATCCTGTGCAGATCCTTGGGACTGCCATCTGCTTCTTGAGTGTCAGTATTTTCTTCACAGTCTTCTCCATCCAAACCCCTACCGTCAACCACAGGGAGGCTTCAGCATTAATGTTGATGTGCCTCAAACACCCTGGCCTCCCAATCATCTGATCCCTCAGCCCCTGTGACATAGCTCTACCCTACTCCCTTAGAGGTGGCTGCACAGAACTTCCACCTTGGTGACCTTGAATTCTGACTGCAATGTCCATTGATTTCATCTCTCCCTCTCACATCTCTTGAACCTATTTCTGTATCATTGGTGTAACCTCCTGTTTCTCCAATCCTCCCTTTCTCCCCATCTGTCATTCCTGATTTGACCTGGCTTTCCCCCCTTCATAGACTTGGTTCTATAATTAACCTGTCTTTCATCCTCTAATTACTTACCTTAACCTTTTGCCATTCTTGTCCTGCCATCTTCAACCTTTAACCTATGCTGATGTAGCTGCTCAGCTGCTAAATGTTGCTAGAGGAAGTTATTAAAACCATGCTGACTAGGTCCTCTACAAATTCATTTTCTCTCCACTGTATTCACCACTGTGTAGCTGTCCAATTATCCTTCCCTATTTGATTATTATGCTTCTTGCATCAGTTTTTCACTTGATTATGGCATCCTTTCAAGAGATTGACCTAGATTTCCTCTTGCCTTTCATTGTCAAACTTCTAAAAAGAAGCATCTACATTCAAATCCAAATTTTGGGTTCCAACATCACCACTCCACTGAAACTATTTCTTCAAAAGCTATCATTGATTCTTAAGTACTAACTACATATCCCAATACTCCTTGCATTTTTTGTTCTTTTTGACCTCTTCCCTGTCTTCCTGATACTATCCCTCCCCCCCCCCCCCACCTTGGCTTCTAGATCTCCTGATTTTCTTCCTGCTTCTCTGGCCATTCCTTCAGATCATCATTGTTTGTTGGATAATCATCATTTATCTCCTGAATACTAGTAAATTTGCAGTTATTCCTTCCACATTGCAACTTTCCCCATTACAGTTTTGATACATTGTGAGTTGGCACAAGAAATTAAATGAGAAGGCAGTTAGGTGGCTCAATGGATAGAATACCAGCCCTGGAGTCAGGACCTGAATTCAAATCTGGTCTCAGATACTTAATAATTGCCTAGTTGTGTGATCTTGGACAAATAACTCCATTGCCTTGAAAAAACCAGAAAGAAAAAAAAGAAATGAGAATTTTGGAAAGGTATTACAGAAGCCACAGATGACACATGAAGGCCAACAGACAACAGAAAAAAAGTTTAGAAACTCAAAAATGCATAAAATATATAGTATTGTATAACATCAGCATATTTTTTCTTTTAATACAATGATAATTTAGACTTCTCTGGTCCAAAGGGAGAGACAAAAAAATTTTACCTAGATTTTCCAGATCACAGTGGTAATGTATTCCTAATCCTTCTATGATATAGGATAACTGTATTCCTAAAATCTCTGCCCTCAGTTCTTGTTTCTTCTCACCTTTTTTGTTCTTATCTTCTTCCTTAAGTTCAATTATTAAATCTCTGTAAGTAATGGAGGCAACTAGGTGGCTCAATGGATAGAGCACTAGGCCTGAAGTCAACTTCCAGCATTCAAATAAGGTCTCAGATATTTACTAGCTATATAAATCACCTCATTCCTTTTCCTCAATTTCCTCATCTGTAAAATGAACTGAAGATAGAAATGACAAACTGCTCTAGTATCTCTGTGCCATAAGGAGTTTCAGACCCAACTGAAATAACTGAATGACAAATGGAAATGACTCAAAAATCTATATATCCAGCCCTAACTCTTCCCTTAAACTTCACTCCAATTTCCAATTATCTACTGTTTTGATTCCTCAAATTCAACTCTTAATGTTGAATAAGGAACTTCAATCTCTTCCTCATCCAATATACCCATTCTTCCAGTCACCTTGTTTGATCTTAGTTCTGCCTTCTCCCTCATCCTTGTATCCAATCTCCTATCAATTCTGCCTTTGCCATCTCAAATTAGTTCTTTTCATTCACAAGGCCATACTAGTTGAGGTCCTTATCTCTCATCTGGACTTCTTTAATAGCCATTTGATTGTCCTCCCTGCCCCCAGTCTCTCCAAATGAATTCATAAACTACTAAAATGATCTTTACTTTGCCCTGATCCTCATCACATCTTTCCCCTGCTCAGTTGTCAAGACTCCCTAGGATAAAATCTCAACAACTCAGCCTTGCATTTAAGACCTTTCACAATCTAGCCACACCTTTATGGCCTTATTTCATAGTCTTATCCTTCAGGTGCTTTAAGCCATAGCCAAAGCAAATTATTAATCAGTTTTCTGAACTCAATCTTCCATTTTCTATTTCTGTTTATTGTGCTCACCATGCTGTTTTTCAGATTCTTTTCAGTTCAATTAACACCTCCTTAAATTTTTCCTAATCCCCCCAATCTTTTAGTGTTTTCTCTTTCCTCATATTACCCTATTACTATTTATTATCCCTACTTGTACATATTATATCACACACACACACACACACACACACACACACACACACACACACCCATAAAGGCAAGGGTTGTTTTATTTTTAGGATCCCTAGCATCTGGCATAATACTTTTTATAGTAAATGTTTAATACATGTTTATTGCCTTGGCACAATCTCACAGACAATCTAACTTAACCTCTAATTTAAAAAAATTTATCACAATTCTTAGCAAATAGTCAAACATTTTTCCTGAGAGAAAAAGTCCAGTGGGGGGAAAATCCCACTACTCCTAAAACTTCATATTTTTAAGTGCCAATTTTTTTAAATGAATTATGGACCTAAGAAGAGAAACTATTTTTAAGTATTTGGGAACCATGCAGTTTCATTTTAGCATCATTTGGGATGCAGGTTCTAAAGAATACTTTGACATACTTCCTGTATCTGTAGGAAAGTCACATACATTTCTTTCAGTGTCCTATATCCAGACTGTACTTCTACCCGATTAGAATGACTAAGGTCTTAATCATATTTGGAATGTCTCCATGTTTTCTCTATTTGCTTTATCTGAACTATGTAGCTATTCATTCTGCCAAAATTAAACTTTAATGGAGTTGGATGAAATTAACACAATTTTGGATTCAAGGAGGACAGTGAAGTGGCACAGTGGATGCAGCACCAGATCCTGTGTCAGGAAGATTCATCTGGCCTCATACACACTTCCTAGTGGGTGACCCTAGACAAGTCACTCAACCCTGTTTGCCTCAGTTTCCTCATCTGTAAAATGAACTGGAGAAAGAAATGGCCCCAAATGGGGTCACGAAGAGTCAGATCTCACTGAACAACAAGATTCAAGGAGCTCAGAGGCAACTGGCAGGTGACTGTTTCAAGTTAGTTTCCAAAAGGAGGATCAGAGTTTCCTGAAGTGAGTGACCATCTTAGATTAAGAATGTAGGTCTTTATCACATCCTCTCCCAAAATGGCCAATTGGAGGGTCTATCTCCATCTCAACCACACTTACCTTTGTTCTTTTACACTTCTTCACTGTCTCCTGTTGTGAAAGCTACCAACATCCCTCTTGAGACATGGCCAGTCTTTCAGGGCAGTTATGACCCCCCTACCAAATAATTTTCAACAGTATTTGTGGAGGAACAGTTCAGGTCATATGTCCAGGAATATGGAGGACTAGATATTTTCTCCAATCCTCTCACAAAATCCCCAAAGAACAAATACAACTGCCTTCATAGGAGAAGAAACCAGCAAGCTTAAGAACCTTAAGAATTAACAGGGGGATTTTAATCCCTGCTCACTCAGCACCCCAAACCCATTAGCCTCAGAGTTCTGATATGCTACATACATTGATCCATAGATTTATGATCTGGACCCTACTCAATTTTCCTGCTACTATAATGTCTTCAAGTCCTGACTCCATCATTCCAATGCAATAACCAGTCTACCAGGCCACATTAAGAAATCGGGGTGGGGGGAACCTTTCTGGCAGTTCTGCCTTCTTCCAGTGAGCTAAAATAATGGAAGACAAAAGGGGAAAGGGACATGATATATGTTCTGTAGGTCCTTCTAAAAAACATGTTTTCCCTTAACTATTGTTCTTCTTCAGTAATGTCCTTATTTTCTTGATTCCATGGTTATAACACATCAGGGAATTTTCTTGGCAAAGGTACTGGAATGGTTTCTCATTTCCTTTTCTAATGAATTAAGACAGAGGTTAAGTGATTTACCCAGGGTCACACAGCTAAGAACTCAGGTTTTTCTGACTCTAGGTCCAGTGCTCTATTCACTGAGCCATCTAGTTACCTTTTGGCAAAAATACAAGAAGGGTATAAATATTAAGTGTATAGTCACCATTCAGCAAGGAATTTCCGGCAAATGTCACTATAGCAAAATGAGGCAGATTTATAATTGTTACTCAACATAGTATTGACATTTTTGTAGACATACAGTTTAAGGGTAAGATTCTACCCAAGAGAATCAATGTGTTTATTGAGCATATTAGGGGCATAGTGAATAGAATATTGGACTTAAAATTAGGAAGACTCATTTTCATGAGTTCCAATTTCCTTCATACATTTACAAGCTGTATAACCTTGGGAAAGTCACTTAACCCTGTTCGTCTCAGTTTCCTCACCTGTAAACTGATGTGGAGAAAGGAAATTGTAAACCAATTCAGTATTTTTGCCAAGGAAACTCTATATCTGATCATGAAGAGTTGGATACAAACTGAAAAATGACTCAATAATAAATAATAAAAAATGACTCAATAATTAAGTGCTCTTAGTTGGCTATCACTTGCTGAAGTGTGTAAAAGAAAATTATCAGGAGAAGGAAAGGGAGACGGAGCCAAAATGATGGAAAAAAACCAAGAAGTTACCTGGGATCTCTCTTCAATTTCCCTTGAAACATCTCAAAAATGAATTCTGGGATTACAGCACTTATAAAAGGATTGGGGGGGGGTGTGAAACAATTTTCCAGACCAATGTAAGATAGAAGGAATACAGGAAAGGTCCGTTTCATTTGGGTAAAAAGAGAGCACAGTATTTGAGCACAGGTGGTGTTTGTGCATTTTAGCAGGAGACCCCTAACCCCAGTACAGATCAGTAATCAAGGACTGAACCCAGCTTATGTCAGCAGGCTAGGAGATGAGCCTGGAGGCCCCAGGGCAACTGGTTAGACTAGGCAAGGTGGCCCCAGCATAGCTGAGAACTACCAGCCCTAGAGACCCTGGGGTAGACTGTCAGTGATCAGACCCCCTGTTATTCCCCTATGCCCCGCCCCAAGTGCAATAAGCTTGGGACAGTGCTTTCTGTAACAGCCCAGGAGCAGAGATCAACTGTGAAAGTCATGAAATAAACTGGAAAATGATCAAAACAACAACAACAAAAAAAAACCTTGACCATAGAAAGCTAATACTGACAGGAAAGATCAGAGGACAACAATATCAATATGCCTGAATGAGGAGCCTTAAAGAGAAATATGAATTAGTCTCAAACCCAAAAGAGTCCTCCTGAAAGAGCTCAAAAAAGATTTTAAAAATGAAATAAGAGAGATAGAAGAAAAACTGGGAAAAGAGAGTTATACAAAAGAATCATGAAAAAAGGAGCAATGACATAAAAAGAAAATAACTCCTTAAAAGTAGAATTGGCCATATGGGAAAGGATGTACAAAAGCTAGATAAAGAAAATAATTCCTTAAAAATTAAAATTGGGCAAGTGGAAGATAATGACTCTGAGACAAGAATCAATTAAGCAAAATCAAAAGAATGTAAAAATAAAAGAAAACATGCAATATTTCATTGGAAAACAACTGACTCAGAAAATAGATCCAGAAGAGATTATTTAAGAATTATTAGACTACCTGAAAGCCATAATCTAAAAAAGAGCTTGAACAGCATCTTGCAAGAAATTATCAAGGAAAACTGGTTATTGTCATAATAATAATAATTGTTTTAAGATCTAGTTTGTCAGAGAATTTTAATAGAAAAGGGGATCTTTGCAAATGACCTGGAGAAGCAAATCCACTAGAAGCTTCTCTGCAGCCCTACTCATTCCAGTATGCCTAAGAGGAGAGGTCTCCAGAGAGGAGCACAGGACTACATCAGAAGATGTTTCAGAGAATGGACAACTGTATGACATGAGATGTTTCAACCTTAAGATATGATGGACTAATTAAACATATTTGAGGGAATTTATATTGAGAAAGAGATGACCCAAAGGGTATTGTCCCTAATGATTTCTGTTAATGCTTCAGTTAATCTCTAGCATGTGTATCTGCACTGAACCTGTAGGAAAGGGAACTGGCATCCAACTGGGTTTCCTCTTTTTCCTCCAAAAGTTACTTGGGAAAGAAGACCCGAGGCTTCTAAAATGTCAATTTCCCAATATGGTGGAAGTCCCAGATATCTTTGAAGCCTAGCTTCAGGGAAAAATCCATATCAAACTAAATGAAAGAACTAGATGAAAAAAGTCTAAAAGTACCAAAAATCTCAGGAGGAAGAAAACTCAGTTTAAAATATAGGTTTTTATCATGTCACCTCATCCCCTTAATACCTGAGATGGGATTTGAATTATTTTTTAGTCATTTTTAATCATGTCTGACTCTTCGTCATCCTATTTGGGTTTTTCTTGGCAAAGATACTAGAGTGATTTGTCATTTCTTTCTTCAGCTCATTTTACAGATGAGGAAACTGAGGGAAAAAATGACTTGTATAGGTCAGCCAACTAATAAATGTCTGAGTCTGATTTGAACTCATGAAGATGAGTCTTTCTGAATTCTTGACCTCATACTCTATTGACTAGGCCACCTAGTTGCCCTGTGGGCTTTGAATAAAGAGATGAATTTCTTTTTTCTTTTTTTTTCAAGATAAGGATTTCAATAAATGGAGATGGAGTTAAACCAATTGATACTAGAGATTTCCCCCAATAGAAAGAAATGGGAAAAGCCAAGACAGGGCTAGAGAAAAGTTGGAAAAATAATTTTCCTAGAACATAGGGAATATTTTGAGATGTTAGGAAATAGTATAGTAGAAGATTTCAAATGTCAGCTATTATTATTGTAAATGTTAATAAGCAATCAACAAGTATTTATTATACAATTACTATATGCCTATCACTTTGCTTAGCAGTAGGAGACCAAATAAAAAGCAAAAACAGTCCTTGCTTTCAAGCATCTCACATACTACAAGTTAATAGATTTAGAGTTGTAAGGCAGCTCAAGCCATACAATTGAACTCCATCATTTTACATAAGAGGAAACTGAGGTCTAAGAAAAATAAATGACTTAATTTGTTATCTACAGCAAGGATATGGCAGCTATGTGGTACAGAAGAGTGCCAAGTCCGAAGTCAGAACAGCTTCACCTTTCTGAGTTCAAATAGGGCCTCAGACACTTATTAGCTGTTTGACCTCAGGCAAGGTACTAAATCCTGTTTTTCTCATCTGTAAGATAAACTGGAGAAGGAAATGGCAAAATATTCAAGTATCTCTGCCAAAACAAAAAAAAAACAAACCAAACAAACAGAATCAGATGCAACTGAAAAGTAACTCAACAAGTATAAGGAATTTATTCTCTATAATATAGCGGGAAGAGCATAGAATAAAGGTTCAAATCCCACCTCTAAGTCAACCCTTTAATAAGGGAATCATTCTAAGGAAGACAAATTTTAACTAAGGAGGTGAAAAACACATTTATACTAGTTGCGGTAGAAAAGAATGCAAATCTGAGGAAGTGCTCATCATCAGAGGAAAGACTGTACTATTAAGATCCAAGAAGTGATTAAAGGGGATGGTTACAGAGAAACTTGGAAAAACTTGTATAAACTGATACACATTAAAGCTAACAGAACCAGGAGAATATATACAATAACAACAATGTTGAAAAGACGAACAATTTTGAAAGACTTAGGAACTCTGATCAAAGTAATGACCAATAATGATACGAGAGGACCCATAATAAAATATGCCATCCACCTTCTGATACATAGGTAAAAAACTCAGTGAGTAGAATGAGGTTTCTGGATTTGATTGTTTGTTTTTGAATCTGAGAAATGCAGATTTCTTTTTTTGTTGTTGACAACAACATTGTTGTTGTAAAAGGGGCTTGTTTTTCTTTCTTGGATGAAAGGGAGAGAAAGGTAGATTTTTGCTGGTTAAAAACATTAAAAAATAATTAATTGTACTTACATTTCTAATTTATGAGGTTTTTTTTTTTGGCAATGAATTACCCTTATAGTAGTGAAGAGTCTATATAAATATAATGGAGCTTATTGGAAGGAGACATGACTTTAGGTTGACTGAGAGAATGCTAAGGAAGTGTTATAGACTTGGGACCATAGCTTCTTTTTCTTTATTAAACTTTTTTCCTAGGTTACCTGTAAAAATAAATTTTATCATTCATTTTTGAAACTTTGAGATCTAGGGGCAGCTAGGTGGCATAATGGATAAAGCACTGGCCCTGGAGTCAGGAGTACCTGGGTTCAAATCCAGTCTCAGACATTTAATAATTACCTGGCTGTGTGGCCTTGGGCAAGCCCATTTGCCTTGCCAAAAAAACAGAACAAAAACAAAAACAAAACTTTGAGATCTGCCAAATGGATACAGGATTTAGACATAAAAAACAATACTATAAGCAAATTAGAAGATCAAGGACCAGTTTACCTGTCAGATCTACGGAAAGGGAAGGAGTTTATGACTAAGGAAGAGATGAAGAATATCACTAAAAACAAACTAGATGATTTCGATTACATTAAATTAAAAAGCTTTTGCACAGATAAAACCACTGCAGCCAAGATCAAAAGAAATGTAGTAGACCAGGAAACATTCTTTACAACTAATGTTTCTGACAAAGGACTCATTTCTAAAATATACAGAGAACTGAGTCATATTTAAAAAAAAAGTCATTCCCCAGCTGACAAACAGTCAAAGGATATGCAAAGACAATTTACAGATGAGGAGATCAAAGCAATCCATAGTCATATGAAAAATTGCTCTAAATCATTACTTATTAGAGAAATGCAAATTAAAGCTTCTCTGAGGTACCACCTCACACCTCTCAGAATGGCCAATGTGACCAGAAAGGATAACAATCATTGTTGGAAGGGTTGTGGGAAATCTGGGACATATTACATTGTTGGTGGAGCTGAGAACTCATCCAACCTTTCTGGAGAGAAATTTGGAATTATGCCCAAAGGGCAACAAAAATGTGCATACCCTTTGATCCAGCAATACCACTACTGGGTCTATACCCTGAAGAGATGATGAAAAAGGGTAAAAACATCACTTTTACAAAAATATTCATAGCAACCTTGTTTGTGGTGGCAAAGAACTGGAAATCAAGCAAATGTCCTTCAATTGTGGAATGGCTTAGCAAACTGTGGTATATGTATGTCATGGAACACTATTGTTCTATTAGAAATCAGGAGGGGGGGCAGCTAGGTGGCACAGTAGATAGAGCACCAGACCTGGAGTCAGGAGGACCTGAATTCAAATCCAGCCTCAGACACTTAACAATTACCTAGCTGTGTGGTCTTGGGCAAGCCACTTAACCCCATTTGTCTTGCAAAAATATTAAAAAAAAAAAAGAAATCAGGAGGGACAGGAATTCAGGGAAACCTGGAGGGATTTGCATAAACAGATGCTGAGTAAGATGAGCAGAACCAGAAAAACACTGTACACCCTAACAGCAACATGGGGGTGATGATCAACCTTGAAGGACTGGCTCATTCCATCAGTGCAACCATCAGGGACAATTTTGGGCTGTTTGCAGTGGAGAATACCATCTGTATCCAGAGAAAGAATTGTAGAGTTTGAACAAAGTTCTAGAACTATTCCCTTTAATTTAGAAAAAAGAACTGATATCTTATTGTCTGATCTTGTTCTCTCTTATACTTTATGTTTCTTCCTTAAGAATATGATTTCTCTCTCATCACACTCAATTTGGATCAATGTACAACATGGAAAGAATGTAAAGACTGACAAATTGCTTTCTGTGGGGGGGGAGTAAGATTGGGGGAAAAATTGTAAAACTCAAAATAAATAAAATCTTTAATCAAAAAAAAGAAAAAGAAAACTTTGAGATCTGAATTCTCTTCCTTCTTTCCACCTACTCCTCCTCATTGAGAAAGTAAATTATTTGATACAGGATAAAAATGTGTGGTCATGTGAAACATTTCCATAATAGTCCTGTTATGAAAGTACACATAAGTTCCCCTCTCTCCCCCCAAGAAGAAACCTTAAGAAAAATAAAGTTTAAAAAATGTTTTCCAATATGTAGTCAGATATCATCAGTTCTGTCTTAGGGAATGGATAGTATTATTTAATCATTGCTGAGAAAAACTAAATGATTCATAGCTGATCATCCTACAATATTGCTGTTACTTTGTACACAATGTATTTTCCATTGTATCTGTTTATGTAAATCTTTCCAGGTTTTACTCAGAGTATCCTGTGCATCATTTCTTATAACAATAGCGTTCCATCACAATCACATACCACAATTTGTTCAGCCATTCCCCACAAATGGGGATCAAACTTCTTGGCAGAGAGACATGTGACTCTAGAGACTCTACTGAGGAGACACACATATACATATATGGAGAGGAAGAGACTGAATATTTCCCTATATACAGGAGAAGTCAGTTCCTCAACAAGTCCCTGATTTTCATCTTGCCTCCCTACAAACTTCAGAAGGAAATCTTGAGATTGGATTCTCTCTTTTGATTTTAGTTGATATCTCATCTTGTTTCCTTCTAAAGACCTCATTCACTCTTGTTCCTATATATTTTATTCTGTCTAACTTCTATTTCCATTTATGTGTAGCTATGAATATTGTTCTTATTTGCTTGAATATATGAGTTTATTTTCTATTTACTATTTGTAGTCAATGTTTGATGTAAAAGAGGCAAATTATATAAGCTAAGAATTCTCCTTTCCTTTAAAAGTAACAAGGGGGCAGCTAGGTGGCACAGTGGATAGAGTACCAGTCCTAGAATCAGGAGACCTGGGTTCAAATCTGACCTCAGACACTTAATTATCTAGCTGTATGACCTTGGGCAAGTCACTTAACTCCATTGCCTTGCAAAAACAAAAAGAAAAGAAGAAAGTACAACAAGGGAAGTAGCTTCCCTCGTCCCCACCCCAATCTACCACATTCCCACACCATCAATCTTTGAAGGGATAATAAGATAGATTTCCGCCTGATGTCACTCTTGGACATAGGCTAAGGAAGGATCATCCTTTCCTCTTGTTTTTCTGTGAAGGCAGAACTCAATCTCATGTGCCACAAGTCATATCTCTTGATAAGTTCAATCTATTTTTTTAAAGAAAGATTTTATTTATTTTGAATTTTACAATTCCCCCCCTAAACTTGCTTCCCTTCCCCATCCCCCACAGAAAGCAGTCTGTTAGTCTTTACATTGTTTCCACGGTATACATTGATCTAAACTGAATGTGATGAGAGAGAAAACATATCCTTAAGGAAGAAACATAAAGTATCCTTAAGGAAGAAACATAAAGTATAAGAGATAGCAAAATTGCATTACCTTATTAGTAATAGCTTTTTTTTAAATTAAAGGTAATAGTCTTTGGTCTTTGTTCAAAGTCTACAATTCTTTCTCTGGATACAGATGGTATTCTCCATAGCAGATAGCCCCAAATTGTCCCTGATTGTTGCATTGATGGAATGAGCAAGTCCATCGAGGGTGATGATCAACCTTGATCTTCACCCCCATGTTGCTGTTAGGGTATACAGTGTTTTTCTGGTTCTGCTCATCTCAGTCAGCATCAGTTCATGCAAATCCTTCTAGCTTCCCTGAATTCCCATCCCTCCTCGTTTCTAATAGAACAATCGTGTTCCATGACATACATGTACCACAGTTTGCTAAGCCATTCCCCAATTGAAGGACATTTACTTGATTTCCAGTTCTTTGCCAACACAAACAAACTTGCTAGGAATATTTTTTGTACAAGTGATGCTTTTACCCTTTTTCATCTTCTCTTCAGGATATAGACCCAATAGTTGTATTGCTGGATCAAAGGGTATGCACATTTTTCTTGCCCTTTGGGCATAATTCCAAATTGCTCTCCAGAAAGGTTGGATGAGTTCACAACTCCACCAAAAGTACTAGTGTCCCAGATTTCCCGCATCCCTTCCAACATTGATCATTATCCTTTCTGGTCATATTGGCCAGTCTGAGAGATGAGAGATAGTACTTCAGAGATGATTTAATTTGCATTTCTCTAATAAGAAATGATTTAGTGAAATTTTTCATATGACTAATCATTATATAGTTTTGATGACTATATTTTAGAAAATTATTGAAATGTTTCCCAGAACATCAAAACCAAACAGAATTCTGAAAATATAAATATCTAATAGGGAGAAATTTAAAATTCAACTCACCCAAGAACATTATCAATTTCAAAACCAAAGATTGGGAAAAAATATTTTACCCTTTTTCATAATTTCTTCAGGGTATAGACTCAGTAGTGGCATTGCTGGATCAAAGGGCATGCATATTTTTATTGTCCTTTGAGCATAGATATGTTCAATCTCTTGAGGGATATTGCTGATAATGATATTGGACTTTCTTGTCCAAGACATTATTTTTTGCTCCAGAGTGAAGGGAACATAAATTCTTTGAATAGTTTGTTCAGGGTTGGTGGTGGTCTGGGTGTAGGGATAGTCTCTATATCCAAGGGGTACATGATATCAGTCTCAACCCCTCACTGTAATATTCTTTTTGTCATTTTTAATCTCTTTTTTTTGCAATAGAATGGAGTTAAATGACTTGCCTAGGATCACACAGCTAGATAATTATTAAGTATCTGAAGCTGAACCTGAACTCAGGTCCAGATTGATTGCCATGCCTCTTCCAAAAGAACACATAAACTGTGAATCCATCACTATGAGAGACCTTTGATCTAAGAGAGAAAGTCAAATGACTATCCTTTTATTAATAAATGTGCTAGTTGTATTAATAAAATTACAAGAGAAACTGTCTCTCAAACCTTTTAATTATCTTCCAAAGACTCATACATCTCTTAAATAAAAGTGACACAAAGTAATTTCAAAAGTGAATTGCTGGGGCAGCTAGGTGGTACAGTGGATAGAGCACGGGCCCTGGAGTTAAAATCCAGCCTCAGACACTTAATAATTACCTAGCTGTGTGGCCTTGGGCAAGCCACAACCCCATTGCCTTGCAAAAACTAAAAAAAACCCAAAATTAATTGCTAGCAACTGAGTAGATCAAAGAAGGTCTCCTCTGCCTGGACTGTGTTTGGAAGAGAACAATGGATTCTCAGAGGGACAGGGGAAAAGGGAACGCCTTCTAGCTCTGAGGGACCACTCATGCAAAAACATATAGATAGGAGATATCATGTACAATGTGGGGCCACTTTGCAAGGAAATTTGTGAATGAGAGTAACATGAAATAGCCTGAAATAGGTCAATGGGAGCTAGATGGTAGAGATCTTTAAAGTCCCAAAAGACTTTAGAATCTTAGGGGAACCTGAGCTGAGCCTTGAGGATGAGTGAGGGTTCTTAAAGACAAAGATGAGAACAAAGTACATTCCAGGCATGGTGGGAGTGGGAAGGGGGAAGGGCAGCTTGTATGAGTATATGGAGTTAAGAAAGAAGAATGTTTAATTAAGATACTGGTTAATTGTATAATTTAACTGGAATGTAGAATGCAGAGAATGAATGTAGGGTTATGGAATGCATGTAGAAATAGGTTTAGAAAGGTGGACTGGAGCCAGTTGGGGATGGTTTGAAATGCCATATGGAGGAATTTGTATTTGGAAAGAGAGGGAATAGGAAGCCACTGCAGAGCTTTGAGTAGAGGAGTAGCATGGTCTAATTTGTGTCTTAGGAAGATTATTTTGGAAATTATGTGAAAGAAAGAGAAGAGAGAATCTGAAAAAAAGGGAGATTAATTAGGAATTTGCTAAAATAATCTAAGAAATTTATCTTGAGGGTTAAAAGTAGGATAGTGGGCAGATGAATGAGGAAATTAGGTGTAGATGGTAAAGGAGGAAAAAAAACAATTCCATAATGATTCTGAGATAGTGAACTTGATGACTAAAAGGATTAATTCAACATATATTTAATAGACCCAAACACTGGGTTGGGAAGATGAAATACAGGAAGAGGTGAAAACAGCTGTTGTTCCAAGCAATCCACATTCTAATGATTCAGACAACATGGTTTTGCCAGAATATAACCACTATGAATTGAGAGTTGAGTGAATCAGGTGGATGCTGAAGTTGATAAACCGCTCTGAAAAGGGCTCAGCAAACCTTCACATCAGAGGTGCTAGTCCTCCCTCAACATCCCACACATGTTCTGACTTTTGTCCTGATGACTCTGGAAGAGAGTCTCTGGGAGCGACAATGAGGCTGAAGACCTTCAGTGTCTCACTGAAATCCAATTCAAGTGCAAATTAAGACATCACCCCAAGATGTAATTGGTCATTTTAGAAAATAAAGAATGAACAACATGGTTGAATGGTCAGATGGAACTAGAGTGTCATGAGGAAGGAAAAGCAAGCTGATCAGTGTGATTGGATCATAAGGAATTTGCAGGGGAGAAAAGTACAAGAAAACTGCAAAGAAGGAAAGGAGTCAGGCTTGTGAAGACTTTAAAAGTCAATAAGATTTTATATTTGAACCTGGAGGTAAAAGAGAGTTATTGAAATTTATTGAGTAGGAGAGTAACATGGTCAAATTTAAGAAGATTGCTTTGGAAGTTGAGTGATAATGAACTAGAGTGAAGAAAGGATATTGATATGTTTTCACTAGAGACAAAGAAGTCTAAATGAATGACTAGGTTGGGGAGGGGAGTGCAAGGATAATAACTTCCATTTGGGATATATTAAGATTGAGGAGAGGTGGCATAGCATTATGGACGGAGAGCTAGCCAGAGGAAGACCTGGCTTCAAGCCCTACCTCTGACATATATACTGGGTGTATGAACCTGGGCAAGTAAATTTAATTTCTCAGTAACTTCAGGAAACTCTCCAAGATTATATACATTGCAGGATGGTGATGTGGTACAACAGATAGTGGGTCTGAAGACAGGAAAACTCATCTTCCTGGGTTCAAATCCAACCTCCAATTTTTACTAGTAGTTAAACCCTGGAAAAATTCCTTAACTTTATTTGCTCTGTTTCCTTATATTGGAGAGGGAAATGGCTAACCTTTCCAGCATCTTTGCCAAGAAAACTCCAAATGTGGTCATGAAGAGTCAAATATAATTGAACAACAATAATAGAAGCAACTTTCTCATTGAATAGGATTTTCACTGATAAAAAAAATACTGATGAGAACCAAAAAAAAATCCAACAAACTACAATTGGAGATGCTGAACAGGACATTCTAGTCTTCTAGTAGACAAGTAGCCAATAAAAAAGATTAGAGATCATCTACATAAAGGTGATCATTAAACTCCTGAAAGTGAATAAGACAGTGGACATAGAGAGAGACAGACAGACAGACAAACACAGAGACACAGAAACAGAGACAGAGAGAAATTACTGAGTTCCTTTTTTTGGCCATGCTAAGCTTGCTCTGATCAGAGCATCATCACCTACCCTGTCTCTCTCCCCTCTCCCTGTTCTTCTTTCCCATTTTGTTTCTCTTCCCCAACTCTTCCCTCCCCCCATCCCCTTCTCCTCTCTCTTGCTCAGGTGTGAGTACTGATGAGTCAGATGAGTCAAATGAGAACACCCCATACTATAAATTCTCAGCAGTCCTCACGATTCAGTAAGCCCACATCCTTCTGCAAAGCCCCTAAAAATACATGACAGGAATATGTAACTAGGGGACTGAGGCTATGTCTCTATAGCAAGAACTCATTGATACTACAGGCTCCAAATGGGGGTCTGCTTTCCTGTGGGCCATCTACACTGCCCTGTGGGTTATCTATACTGCCCTGTGGGTTATCTACACTACCTTAAGGGTCATCTACACTGTCCTGTGGGCATCTCCACTGTCCTCATAGTCATCTACACTACCATGAGGGCATCTACACAACTCTGTGGGATCTCCACTGCCCTGTGGGTTATCTACACTACCTTGAGGGCCATCTCCACTGCCCCATGGGCATCTACACTGCCCTGTAGGCTGCAGGTAGAACTGATTCTAGGGCAACTCAATTCATCATTTCCTCATCATTCCATTTTCTTCCTCTTCTGCTCCTTTCCCACTTGGGCCAGGCATCTGTTCCAACCCAGTTACTAAAGTGGAGAATGGGAAAGGTGACTTTTTTTTTAGGTTTTTGGTTTTTGCAACGCAGTGAGGTTAAGTGGCTTGCCCAAGGCCACACAGCTAGGTAATTATTGTGTCTGAAGCCAGATTTGAACTCAGGTACTTCTGACTCCAGGGCCGGTGTTCGATCCACTGCACCACCTAGCCATCCCATGAAAGATGACTTTTTTAAAAAATCAGCTTTAAACTGATCTATTTTGTTGCCTTCATGAAGACTGAACATTTATTAAGCATTTAACTACTGTGCCTGACATATACTAAACCCTAGGGATATAAACACAGACTTACAAGACAATTCCTGGTCTACAACTCTAAAAATCTTCCTTTATGCAGAAAAGCAGAGTCAGTCCTCCAAGTCCAAGTGAGGCAGAAGCCCCCCTTTAATTCACATCTAAATTCAGCAAACCTATGTGTATACTCTATATCAAATTGCTTATGTTCTCAGGAAGGGGGGAGATAAGAAAGGAAAGGTGAAAATTCAGAAATCAATTTTTAAAAAAATGAATGGTAATGATTGAATGTGTTTAACCTTTATCAGATTGCTTGTGGTCTAGGGTAAGGGGAAAGGCAGGGAGGAAGGAAAATTTGGTACTCAAAATCTTATTAAAAATGAATGTTGAAAACTATATGGGTAACTGGAAAAATAAAATACTATTTATGTAAACAAAATAAAAGTATGTAAAATGAATAGTAAAATTGTCTCTACATGCAATTGGGAAAAATAAAAACCCCAAACAAAACCAAATTCAACAAACATTTGCTAAATATCTACTGTAAGCAAGTCACTGGGCTGAATACCACAAAAGATACATATATATATATATATATATATATATATATATATATATATGCATATATATATATATGTATATATACAAAACATATTCCATGTCTTCTATTAGCTCACTATCCACTGAGATAAGATATACACAAATACCTAGACTATAAACTAGAACATGCCAAACACATGAGAGAGGTTCTAAGTACTATTAAGTCCAAAGAAACATTATTTTCTAATGGGGAAGGGTGGTAATCAGGGAAATTTTCATGGAAGAGTTGGCTTTTAATCGAAGTTCACAATTTACCAATACAAGAAAACAGCCTAAAATTCTGTAGGGATGAGAATAATATTTGCTAATATTTATTTAGAATTATAAGGTTTGCAAAGTGCTTGGCATGCATTGATTCTCATGATTAATCATAGGAGATGACTGGATGCTGAACCTAAAAGAGATTAAGTGACTTGCCCAATTATTAAGTGTCTAAATTATGATTCAATTTTTTTCCCCTAACTACTTCAACACTATATCAAACTGGGGATTCTTATCCCTTATGTGGGGTGAAACAGCTTCAATGACAAAACAAAGGCCATCCCCTGTAACTTTGTTTACCTTAAAAAGACTCCTGAAGAGGAGTCTTTTATAGCTAGTAAATAATAAGGAACTATTCAATTTGAGGAGAGATTAGGGAGTTTTCTAAAGCCATTTTATTCAGTCCAATGCCATTCAACTTTTTCCATTCAAATGAAATGATGAACAGATTTCTGAAAATCCTGGGAAGACTTACATGAACTAATGTAAAGTGAAGCGAGCAGAACCAGAAGAACATTGTTCATAGTAACAGCAACATTGTATGATGATTAACTATGATATGCTCTTCTCAGCAATACAATGATCCAAGACAGTTCCAAAAACCTTGTAATAGAAATTGCTATCCACATCCAGAGAAAGACCTATGGATTCTATTTTCATACTTTTTTGGGGGGTCTTCTTTTGCAAGCTATAATTTTTTTTGCAAATTGTTTCTTTTACAACATAACCAATATGGAAATTTAATTACACATATACAACTGATATCAAATTGCTTACTGTCAGGGATCAAGTCTTAGGCACTCTCTGATAAAATGTGAAACTAAGGACTCTAACTAAACTTTCGAGACAGAACCCACAAAGGGACCCACTGAGGCAGTTCTCCTTCTCAAGGTAACCTGGAAAAGAGCAGAAAGGCTCTGCTCCCTGGGGTTGGAGGGGCAGCCCGCCAGAGGGGTGGCCCACCAGAGCGAAAGAACTTCAGCCTCCCATAGGCAGCCCCAGGGCACTGGGAGCCGCGCAGCTCACAGCAGCGGGGGAATCTCCTGAGCTGCACCCTGGGGAGCACTGGGCACAAAGTGGGGGAACAGCAGGGGACCTCTGCCAGAGGAACCCAGCCCTCAGGGCACCAGCGTGGTCTTTCCCCAGCCCTGATCCAGGAAACAGAAGCAGGCGGAGCTGGTAAGCAGGAGCCTCCAAGGCATGAGCCCATTGAGCTGAGGGAGGGGAGTGAAGAGAGAGACTGCTGAGCTCTGTCCTCTGCCCCTGGAACAGGACTCTGGGGGCTCTGACCACATTCAGATCCTGATGGCAGTCTAGGCCCCCACCATAGAACAGCACCCCCCCCCCCACCTCAGCCTTGTGGCAGAGGGGGGCGCTTATGGTCATTCACAGACCAGGAGAGAGGACAGAGCCTCACACACTGAGACCCTTGTGGGAGTGTCCCAAAAGCTCAGGAAGCACCTCAAAACCAGGCTCAGGCTGGGAAAATGAGCAAGCAGAGAAATAAGAGGAAGACCATTGAGAAATATTTTGCTCATGAGCCCAAGAAGGATCAAAATACTCAGTTTGAAGATGAGGAGGTACAAGCTCCTGCATCTAAAGACTCCAAGAAAAACAGAAATTGGGTTCAGAGCTCAAAAAAGACTTTTGAAAATCAAATGAAGGAGTTGGAAGAAAAACTGGGAAAAGAAATGAGAGAGATGCAGGAAAAACATGAAAATGAAGTCAGCAGCTTAGTCAAGGAAATCCAAAAAAATGCTGAAGAAAATAGCATGCTAAAAACCAGCTTAGGTCAAATGGATAAAACAGTTCAAAAAGTTATTGAGGAGAAGAATGCCTTAAAAAAAGCAAAATTGGCCAGATGGAAAAAGAGATAAGAAAACTCTCTGAGGAGAACAAATCCTTCGGACAAAGAATAGAATTCAGGGAGATTGATGAATTTACCAGAAATCAGGAATCAATACTTCAAAAACCAAAAAAAAAGAAAAATTAGAAGAAAATGTGAAATATCTCATTGAAAAAACAACTGATATGGAAAACAGACTTAGGAAAGATAATTTAAAAATTATTGGAATACCTGAAAGTCATGATCAGGAAAAGAGCCTTGACACCATTTTCAAAGAATTACTACAGGAAAATTGCCCTGATATCCTAGAAGCAGAGGGCAAAATAGAAATGGAGAGAATCCACCGATCCCCCCAAGAAAGAGATCCCAAAAAACCAAACCCTAGGAATATCATAGCCAAGTTCCGGAACTCCCAAATCAAGGAGAAAATATTACAAGCAGCCAGAAGGACACAATTCAAATACCGTGGAGCTGCAGTCAGGATCACACAGGACTTAGCAGCAACTACATTGGAAGCTCGTAGGGCTTGGAATAGAATATACCAGAAAGCAAAAGAGCTTAGAATGCAGTCAAGAATGAACTACCCAGCAAGGCTGAATGTCCTCTTCCAGGGAAAAAGATGGACTTTCAATGAACCAGGGGAATTTCAAATGTTCCTGTTGGAATGGCCAGAGCTGAACAGAAGGTTTGATCTTCAGATACAGGACTCAGGTGAAGCATAGAGATTGGAGGAGAAGGGGGAAATATGAGGGACTTAATGATGATGAACTGCATGTGTTCCTGCATAGAAAAATGACACTGATAATACTCATATGAACCTTCTCAGTTAATAGAGCAGGTAGAGGGAGCTTTTATAGTTGAAGCACAGGAGAAAACTGAATTTGAAGATAAAATATGGTGTAAAAATGGAGTCAATAGAAAAAAAAGGAAATGTAATGGGAGAAAGAAAAAGGAGAGGGGGAAAAAGCCAAGGTATTTCATATAATAAGATTTTTTTATTATTACAATGAGCTATTGCAATGTTATGGAAGGGGGGAGGCAAGGGGGAATGAGGGAACCTTTGCTCTCATCAGAGGTGGCTAGGAGAGGAAACAGCATATATACTCAATGGGGTATAGGCATCTGGAGTAAGAAGGAGGGGGGGAGCAGGGGGAAGGGGTGGGGATGTGAATGAAGGAGGAAAGGATGGACCATGGGGGGAGAGTGGTCAGATATAACACATTTTCTTTTTTACTTCTTGCAAGGGGCTGGGATTGGAAGGCCTGTCCAGGACCATAGGGCCAGGTGGATTCTGGGCCTAAGGGGTGGTATGGGGGCTCAGGGCTTCTTGGCCCCAGGACCAGGGATCTGTCTGCCGCGCCACTCAGTGACCCTACAGCAGAGTCAGAGTGAAAGGAGAGAGAAAATATAGTACATGGTAGTGGAGAAATAAGAAAGGAGGGAGTTGCGATCAGCAATGGCAACGTTGGAAAAATATGGAAGTAACTTTTGCGATGGATTTACCATAAAGAATGCGATCCACCCATGACAGAGTTGTTGGTGTTGGAACAAAGACTGAAGCACATTTTTTATTATTATTATTTGGGGGAGGGTGCAGGGCAAATGGGGCTGGGTGGCCTGACTGGGGCCACATAGCAGGGTGATCTTTGGGTGTCTGAGGCCGGATTTGGACCCAGGTGCTCCTGACTCAAGGGCCAATGCTCTGTCTGACACCCAGACACCCCTACTATTATTACTATTTTATTTTATTTTGGGTCTTTTTTTTTTCTTCTTTTAGATTTTTGCAGGGCAGTGGGGATCTGGTGGCTTGCACGTCACACTGCTGGGTGATTGTTGGGTCTATGCAGCTGGATGTGAGCTCGGATGCTTGTGGCTCCAGGGCTGGTGCTTCGTCCATTGCACCACCTGGCCATACCTACAATTATTACTATTATTCTTTTTTTCATTTTAATTTTTTTCTCTCCCCTTTACTTTATCACCCAAGCAAGTCTATATTCATGGGGGAGGGGTATTTTGTTTACTCTTAAACAAGAATACTTTATTAATGTAAAAAAAATTTGTACAAAATGAGAATTAAAAATAAAATTAAGAGATCAATAAAGAAAAAAATTGCTTACTGTCATAGAGGGGGAAGAGAGAAAATTTGGAACTCAAAATTTTATAAAATATGAATGTTAAAAATTGTCTTCACATATTATTGGAGAAAAGCAAAAATACTGTTAAAATATTATTCCATTCAATTATAATGTTAGCAAACATTTACTTTGTAGAAAACACTATACTATGTACTGATACGAAGAAAAGAAGGGCTGTCCTCTGGTAGCTTATATTCCTTTTTTTAAAAATTGTATTGGTTTTAATTTGAATTTAAGAAATAAAGCAAACATTTCCATAACATAGTAGAAGAAAGAAAAAAAGATGATTGTACATAAAACTGCAAATCTAGTATGTACAACTTTGCTATTCCTTTTACAACACAATAAAGTTGTCATGTAACTTTCTTTTTTCCCTTTTTTTCTTCCCCTCAATTTATAAATTTATATAATTTTCTTAAGCTAAAAATGAAATAACAAAGTTAGTTTTATAAGTGTTTTAATTCTCTAGAATCCTACCAAAAACCCGTGGGTGGATGGCATCCTTAAAGATACCAACACAGAAGTAAATGAATCATCAATATTTATAGATTTAAATAAAGAACCATAAAATTTTGACAGCTAACCAATCAGGTTACACATCTTACACAGAAATGTCACAAATATTACTTAAAGTTCTGTAGCTTATTTTATACAATCTGTTCCACTGTATAAAACTGATAAGAATTAGAATAGAAGGAAGACCATTGTATCCTATTCTGGAGAAACAGATCAATTCCTACTAAACTTAGCATATTTAGCTCATTGTCTTTACACAGGTGTACAAACTCAAATTTACAAGTTTCCATATCACTCAGAGGAAATAGGTTGATGAGACAGAGAGACAGTGTCTGCCTTAAGGTCTCTATTAATATTGCCCTGACTACGGCAAAGGTCAGCTTCCAGATCTACATTCCAGACTTACAGACCTCAACTAAGGGCTTGTAGAACAATTTTGATCAGGCAGAAATATTAATTCCAAATTTAAAAATATCAGATTTAGACGTTTCCTTCCTCATTTTGATCTTCAGATACACTTCTTGTGTCATTTGCAGATCAATTACAAAAAGATTTAGGGAGATAATGGGAATATTGGAGGGGAAATAACATATCAGTGGAACCTAGGTTTTGTCAAGAGATATGAGGCACAATGTAAGATCCATAACAATACATAAAAGTGGGTGATAATTACAATATCAAAAAAATTTACAGAGATTCAAAGAGGCAGTCCCCTTCTGATTGTATAGATCATGGCTGCCCAACCTTACTTTGAAAAGTTTTTATTGAAACAATAGACAATATATTTTGATTTCCATTTTAGTCAGAGCTCAGAAGTAGCTTGGTTTTGTTTACTAAAGCATTTAGTAAACCCACAGGTGGCTGCATAATATCACCCTGCATTAGATCATATGGATAAGAAACACAAAACAACAAAGTGAGAAATTCAGATTCATTTTTTCTGGAGCCATTTCATGCAGTTCTATGGCTTAGAATGTAGCTGCAGAGATTTCTCCAATCTAGATTACTTGTAGAGATTTTCCTTTTCTGTTAAAATGTCTTAATATTTTAAACACATCAAACTTATTATTATCATTATTAGGAAATGAAATTTTGAAACTCTCTTAGATCTTAAAGAGTAAACTTCTATTAAAAAAAAAAGAGGTGTTTCACTGTAAAAGTGATGCCAAACCACATACTAACCTGACTGGCTATTAGAGTTAAATTACTTAAATTTCTAAACCTGATTTTAATATTGATTATCTGATATGATTAGAGCAGTTTACCCTAAAGATCAGGGACATAAAAGAAAGGACATGTATTTATGTATTTAGTTATGTCTTCCAAGCAAAGATCATGTAGGTAGCCAAATGTCCCTTGTCAGATTTTAAGGCTGCCAGGTGAGAGATTTTTTCCAAATGTCATATTCTTGGGAAATTGAGTCAGAAAGGGTTCAAACTCAGACCATATTGAAAAACTACCCTTTCAACTCCTAGCCAAATTAACATTTTCACCTGCAAGTTTCAACACCCCACTTTGGTCTTCTGGTTTCTATGGACTAAGGCTCACTAACATATTTCTTTGATACCTGGATTTCAGGCTTAAAATAGAAAGCCAAATTTCAGCCCCATGAAATCTTTTTATAGAAATTTCCAATAATCAAACAGAGATTCATTTCTATACTTTGTAGACTAAAGGATCAGAGAAAAAATATGCCATGTTTTGATTATGATTGTATAGTGGAAACAGGAAAATCATAAAATGCTATCCATGTTCACAAGTGATTTTACAATAAAAGGGTTGGAACTTATAATACATCAAAACAAATTTAAAATAATGTTTTTCCATTAATATGCTTAAACACTTGCATATATAACAAACATGTTCTGAATTTAAGATGTAACAACCAACAAATGCATCATTACAGAAAATGGAGAAAGAGATAATGGGTAGTAATAAAAATTTAAAGTTTAGTAACCCCAACATATATATATATATATATATATAGTTGAAAACATTATCTATAATGATATGTTTGATTATTGCTACAAGCATAATTTAAAATGCAAAACCACTGTTACAAAATTGTACTAGCAATCATACTAAATCATATATCAGTATCACCCCCCCCTTTTAAGTCAAAGGGGCACATAATGCCACCTGCAGACCAAAAGAAAAAGAGAGAGTGTATCTTTTAACTTTTTATTTCCTCAGAAGATATGAAAGAAATTTCTTTAAAATATGCCTCATTTGACCATGGGACAATTATTTCTTCGATCTGATGTGATATGACTTACAGATGTCATTATCTTATTTACTAAAATAGTAGAATATCTTTTAATTTCATATGTTTATTTACTTCTACCCAATATACTTATCAATCTTAAAAAGAAAATGAGATTTCTCAGGAACTTAGTCTTATACACGATAATTTCAAAACAGCAAGAACTTTTCTACTTGCAAACTTTAAATGCTCTTAATATTAACTCAACTGCTAATTCTTTCCACAAACGGTAACCTTAAAAAGAAACTTTGAACTCTTTCTGACTCAGTTTCCCAAGAATGTGACATTTGGAAAAATCTCTCACCTGGTAGTCTTAAAGTCTGACATGGGGCATTTGACTACCTACATGACCTTTGCTTGAAACATATATCTAAATACCTAAATGCATGTCCTTTCTTTTATGTCCCTGATCTTGATGATAAATTGCTATCATCACATTATTTGCAGTAAATCAGCTTACAGATTTGAAAATTTAGTAGACCTTATACAAAATACATAAAACTTTTATGAAAGTCTTTTTCTGAGTTCTCTTAAAAAAAAACCCAGTATGTTAGGGACATAAAAAAAATCTGATGTTAGGAACAGCCAAATGATACAGTAGATAGAGTACCAGCCCTGCAGTTAAGAGGACCTGAGTTCAAATCCGGCCTCAGACACTTGATAGTTACTTAGCTGTGTGACCTTGGGTAAGTCACTTAACCCCATTGCCTTGCCAAAACAAAAAACAAAAAAAAATTTTTGATGTTAAAAATTACAATACAATAATTATGAATTTTAAAGTGTTCGGCATCTCTCTTATTCAATCTTAAAGTAAAAATCTTGAAATTGGAATTTATCAAACCTAAATTGGTATAAAATTTTATTTTTAGGTTTTATAAATTAATCCCTCAAGTTCTTCACAGGCAATAAAACGAATTACCACAGAACTTCTTAATACTACCTTCCTTGAACTCAATGTTGCTTACAAAAGGAAGGGTCTGTTGGTTTAAGATAAGAGGAATAAACCCAATTAATTTACTTTTTTCACAAATGACAGAGTTTTACCAGGGACTTAAGATTTTACTCAAATACAATTATTCTTATACACAAACAACCTTAAATCAAATTCCCTTCAAACACTGACTTTAAAGAGTTTCATCACATAATTAGACCATTCATTAGCAATTAAGTTAATTAAAATTACTAAAATCAGATGACTAAAATTGTTAAATGCTCATCCAACTCCTTTATAGAAAATTCTTTTTTTTTTTTTTTTACAAGGCAAACAGAGTTTAAGTGGCTTGCCCAAGGCCACACAGCTAGGTAATTATTAAGTGTCTGAGACCAGATTTGAACCCAGGTACTCCTGACTCCAGGGCTGGTGCTTTATCCACTACGCCACCTAGCCGCTCCCCCCCCTGAAAATTCTTGATAGAGATTTATGATAGATCTAAAAATTCTTTTTTTTTATGATTACAAGATTTTCTTTGTAATTAACAATCTTATAAATGTCATAAATCAAATGTCAAAAACTGTGGTTACAATAAGCAATAATAATAAACAAGAGATTTAGTTTTTTCTTAGTTCATTCATCCTGTTCAATAATAGTATAATTTTTAAGCCTCCAATTATTGGCCAATATTCCTAATATTAGGACATTCATGAACATCACAATATCGTAATCCAAACTGTATTTTTTAACTTAAAACCTTTCAAGTTAATGTAATATGTATATTCAATAATGCAAAGAAAATCAATCCATATATGCTTATCTAATTAAAAAGGTGATCATATAGCTTTAATACATTTCTTAATTTATATAATCCTGACACTTTTCCCTTCAGAACTAAATTTTGGATTGAATTATACCAAATCTGGATTTATAGGTCCTTAACTTTTTTATTGCTATTTTTAGTTCTATAAAACAAAGGTAAAAACTTTTCTTCTTCAGTTTTTAACTGAAAAACAATATCAGAATAAGATTTTCAACTTCCATTCTTTATTCTGAAGCTAACACTTGAATATTTAATAAGAACTTCTCAAATGAGCATTGTTTCATGATGCTAGGATTCCTTTCAATTCAAATTTCAAATCATTTCAAATCTGAGTTCCACACTCCCAGTAAAGTTTCATTATTAAAATATATACAGAGAGAGAGAGAGAGAGAGAGAGAGAGAGAGAGAGAGAGAGAGAGAGAGAGAGAATTTTTAGAAGAACAAAGATGTGCACTGGAATCCTGCGAGAGTTTAGGGGCTTTGACCTAGCCCTTTCAAACCCTAAAGGAGGAAAAATTTCTAGTAGCCTCTTCTCAGCTCTGGGCCAGTGGAGACTAAAGGAGAGCTGCTGGGGCAAGCAACATACACAGAAATCTCTAATTTTAAAATCATTATTATTAGTTTCTATAAACATGTGAATTAAGACTGGTCAGAAAATAATTTTAGGGTTAATTTCAATTTCTTTAGATCCCTTATATGTATAATTTGCTAATCAGTAAACAAAACTCTGCCAATCAGACTAGAACTTAAAAATAATTAGGAAGAAAAAAAATATTAGAAAATAGTCGAAACCTCTTCACCCCTTCCTCCCCAAACAACACTGTCTTTAGGAAAATCTGTCCTGTGGCACCAAATTTTTGGAAAAGAAAAAGATTCAATTTGAAAAGGGAAATTGGAGAGGAAAGTTGACCAATAAAAACACAGACAGGACAGCAAACCTGACCATGCAAAGATAGCAGAGAACCTAGCTCTGCCTGCACTTCATAGGACACACAGTTAAAAACAAACACCTATAAAACACATAAACTGAGTCAGAGCACCTCAAACCAGAGAAGCCACTGAGCTCCAGGAAAATACTCCATTGCTTTCACCCTAGAAGGTGCCTGAAACACAACACAGAGAAAGACAAACGCGATGCTAAACAAGCCCATACATTCTAGGGACAAATCTCCATCACCCACCTCAGCCAGAAAACAAAATCATATGCCATCAAAGGTGACAATCTCCAACAAATCAGAGGTAAAATTCATAGAACATTTCATTTCCAAACAAAACAATTGAGTTGTAAAAAGTGGTAGCCTCATCACATTCCAAAGCCAGTTTTAAAAATAAGATTGTCCACACAAATTGCTGACCTTCCCATTTGAAAGCAAAAATGTAATTACTACTGGAAGGTTTGGGAAAATAGATATTGCACAGGTCAATCACAATGAATACTGCAGCAGCAGGAGGAATGAGAGATATGAGGGTTGAGCAACAGAGGATAGGGAGGCAGGACAATAGCTGAGAATGGTTCTGTCCAAGAGGAGCAGAGGAAGTTTTTAAAGGCTGTGGGAACAGACTTTTTAAATTCTGGTTTTTAGTATTGAGAAGGACTTACACTGTTTTTCTAATGTCCTGATTTCTTGCAATAATAACAAACCCTCATTGCTTGATCCTCAGATTGCCTTCTAGGTACAGGAGGTCTTGGATAGGAGCAGTCAATTGCTTGAACTGCATAGCAAATATTTTATTCTTTTTTGCTCTGACTCTCTCTTTTCTTAGAAGTTCTTCTTCCAACTGGACGGCTAATGTCTGGCTTAATTGGATGACCAATTCAGCTATGAACTGGGGATGTTTATTTTCCCAGTCTAGTTGTATAAGTTTAATATTTTGTGACAGAGAAGAGTGAAGATTGTTAACAAAAATAAGAGAGAAACTGAATCTGTCCTTCTCCTTCCCTATCATGTTTTAGACCAAAAAAAACCTCTGCTAGACAATAAAAAAATTGAAACACTGTTTCATCTTGTTTTTGAATAATAGTTTTGATTTTTGAAAAATCCACTGCTCAGGGAATATCAGATATAATCTGTCCATCTCCATCTGTAGTTGGAACCTGAGGACATAGTCTTTTTATCACCTTAAAAGGAGAGATCCTGACAGCATCAGGTTTGGGGCTTTAATCTGGAGCTGGGACGACCACATTAGAAGCTTTTGGGGAAGGGAATAGATTTTGCTTTGTCAGCCTTTATGACTCAGTAGGGGAGGAGTTGAAACCAAGACTGAGATGAAGCAGAAACTGGAGCAGACAGATCTTTAGCCTCTGCTGTCTTATCAGAGTAAGGGGTATTTGAGGGAGAAGCTTTTCTACAAGCCCTAAATGAAGTCTTTTCAGCCTTTCATTTCTCCCCAGCATTTTGTTAAACCAGTGATAAAAAATTCCCATTCCTTTTTAAAAGTCTTATTAGTTTTTAGAATTCATTTTGTTTTAAGTTAGTTCAATTAAGTTCTTTCAAATGATTTCCACCTAGACCAATTCAACTGAAGATTGTCAGTCATCAGCTTCTGTCACCTCTGACAAAATATATAGTTACTAGAATTGTAAGGTTTGGTCATTTAAAAAGCAGGACTTCTCTATTAGATCTCTTATCTTAGATTTAGTTTGCCCCATGATTACAACTGTCAATCAGCAACAACTATTCACAAAAAGCATTCATTAAAAAGACACTAAACAATTGACATATAACAGATATTAGACCTATGATAAAGATGCCAGGTAGTATTCCTTTACCCTTTGTCAAACAAAGCACCAAAGACCTAATCACTGAGCCACCTCACAGGGATATCTTCCTTAGATCTAGAAATAAGCCCTAAGCACCAACAATCCCAGTAACATCCTAGAGAGTCTCACTTCAAAGGTACAAAACTAGAGCAATTTGAATTGTAAAGGAAAAAACTCACCTTCAGCAAAGTCACTCTCTGTTAACTTAAGCCACTGGTTCAGAGAAGTGCTGGGATTTTAAAAGTTACAGATCTCTTTTCTCCCAAGGATCACATCTGATCTCAGACTGAGAATCTGTTTTACGGTTTTCTTTCCTTCCAAGGAGAATGTCTGAGTCCAACCAGACTCCTGTCTTATTCAAGTACAATGGCACCATTTACTGTTAACCATAATTTTCTTAGGCTAAAAATGAAATTACAAAGTTAGTTTTTATAAATGAAGCTTTATTCTCTAGGATCTTGCCTGCATCCCCCCCCCACCCCGAGAGCCAGTTGTTAAATATTTGCCATCACACACCTAGGTTGTTATTCATAAACATAATCATAGATATCTCCATGTCACAATGTTGGGTCTGGAGTTAGATAGACCTGAATTAAAATTCAGTAGTTCTATATTTATTCCACTAAGATAATGACTTACTATCTGGGCAAGTCACTTAACTTTATCTGTAGTAAAGTGGAGATCCAAAGGAAATAACACCTGTTTCCCAGGGTTGTTGTGAAATATTTTTAAATATTTTTAAGGTTTTTTTTTTTGCAAGGAAAATGGGGTTAAGTGACTTGCCTAAGGCCACACAGCTAGGTAATTATTAAGTGTCTGAGACCACATTTGAACCCAGGTACTCCTGACTCCAGGGCAGGTGCTTTATCCACTGCACCACCTAGCTGCCCCTATTTTTAAAGTTTTGCTAAAATACTATGTGCACAGTATAAACTATTATATTATTATTGTGAACTATTATCATAAATGGGCAGCTAGGTCATGCAGTGGATAGAAAATCAGACCTGGAGTCAGGACGACTCATTTTGCTGATTTCAAATCTGACCTCAGACACCTACTATCTGTGTGACTCTGAGGAAGTCATCTAACTGTTTGCCTCAGTTCCCTCATCTGTAAAATGAGCTGGAGAAGGATATAGCAAACACTCTAATATCTTTACAAGAAAATCCCAAATGGGGTCACAAAGAGCCAGACATAACTTAAAAAAAGACAACTAATTATCACAATACTGATTTTTTTCAAATAACACTTCAAAATTTGCAAATTGCTTTACTTCCATTATCTCCTTTGACCCTCACAATACCTTTGCCTTCTCCTCTCCAGATTTAACTCTTCCTTGTAACAAAGAAAAATAAATAAATGTAAACATTAGATATAGCACCTGATAAAGGTACTCTTGCCCTAGTAGTCCCCTACCTTTTGCCATAAACCATCCACAGAGGCAGAGAATTTTAGTGTTGGAAAAAACCTTGATAGCATCTAATCTAATCCATTCTCAAAAAAGAGTATTCACTATCATTTACCAACCAAGTGGTCATTTAGCCTTGGCTTAAACTCCTCCAAAGAGGAGAAAACCATCCTCTTCAGACAAGTCATTTTAGAATAGTTCTATTGATTAGAAAGTTTTTCCTCAGGTTGAGCCATTGATATAGTGAATAGAGTGCCAAGGCTGGAGTCAGAAAGACTCATCTTCCCATGTTCAAATCTGGTCTCAGATACTTATTGGTTTGTATGACTTAGGGGCAAGTCACTTAACCCTGTTTGTTTTTGTTTTATTTCTTTGAGACAGGCATTGTGACTTCTCCAAGGTCACACAGCTACTAAAATATCAAGTATCTGAGAACAGATTTGAACTCAGGTCTTCCTGACTCTGGGGCTAGTTCAAACCACTACACCACCTAGTTGCCCACTTATGTTTGCCTCAGTTTCTTTATGTGTAAAATAAGCTGGAGAAGGAAGTAGCAGACCACCTCAGTATCTTTGCCAAGAAAACCTTAAATGGGGTCATAAAAAGTCATATGTGACTGAAATGACTAACCACAAAGTAGGTGCTTAATAAATGCTGATGAATGACATATTAGCTTTTCAATACACTAACACCAAATCTTTTTCAATCAGTCAAATGTCTATCTTCCCAAGACTTTTCTAACTTGTACTTTTTAAGCTGATTCTTTTTTAATGCAAGTCTAGGACATGACCTTTTATTCCTTTTAAATTGTACCTTATTAGATTCAGCCCAATGTTCCAGCCTGTAAAGATACATTTGAATTTTAACTCTATTATTCAGACTTTTATCTATTTGTGCCAGCTGTGCATCATCTGCATATTTGATAAACATGACACTTATGCCTTCATCCAAACCATTGACAAGAATGTTAAAGGAGAAGGGACTCCAGATAAGCAGATCCCTGATGCAGTTCACCTGAGACATATTGCCCATGCAAAACCATTAGTAATTATTTTTGTCTCTGACCTTCAATCAGTTTCAGATCTACTCTATTCATACCCCTCCATCCTTTTGGAGCTATTTTATCAACTGCTTTGGTAAAATAAAGGTAAATAATAACCACAGCATTCCCCTGTTTCATACACAAACACACACACCAATGTAGTGTCTTTGGAAGAAGAAGAAAGAATGAGAAAAAGAAAGTAGAAGAAGAAGAAAAAGAAGAAGAAGAAGAAGATGATGATGATGATGAAGGAGTTTATTCCCTTCCTTTATCCCCTCCTTCCTATCCAGGAATTGAAGTTGTCTGTCTATCTCTATCTCAATCTCTCTCTCACATCAAATTGTTTGTCCTTTTCTTGGCCTGTCTTCCTCTCCTATTTTCCCCAGTTTTTAAAATACACTGACAGCAGTTTAGTGTTTAGTAGGTATATCTGCCAGTTCTCTTAATTGGCACAGTGGATAGAGACCTGGGTCTAGAGTTAGGAAAACTTCTTCACGAGTTCAAATTGGACCTCAGATGCTTATTAGCTGTGTGATCCTGGTCAAGTCACCTAATCCTGTTTGTCCCATTGAGATTCCTCACATAAAATGAGCCTGAGGAAAAAATGGCAACCCACTGAAATATCTTTGCCAAGAAAACCCAGCTGGGCTCATAAAGAGTCAGACACCACTGAAACAAATGAATAACAACTCAACAAGCACATTTAGTTTATTTCTTGATTTTTGTCAAGGGCAACTGGCTTTTCTTCTACTTATTCCTTACTTATCATGGGCATTGACTTCAAGTTGACCTTTTCCTTTTGTCCTTGCTAGCTAAAAGATAATTTCTCCCTCCTTGACAGAAGGACCAGGAGCAGTTCTGGTGCTTTTCCATTGTCAGGTATGATCAAAGTCTTGATCTACAAGCAGTCTACCCTTATGCCTTCTTTGATCCTTCAGTTTTCCTCAAAATGATTGAGTAACTGATGAACTAGTAATGAATATTTGGAAATGAAAATAATTTAAGCACAAAACATATCCATAAAAATTAAAGAAAAAAAAAAGAAAAATGAGCAATGATCTGGAAGAACAAATAATGAAATTTACTTCTCCCTCCTAGGCAGAAAAATGAGAGGAATACAAGGGCAGAATGAGTTAAGCCATTAAGCATTGTTATTTTTTTTTAGGTTTTTTCAAGGCAATGGGGTTAAGTGGCTTGCCCAAGGCCACACAGCTAGGTAATCATTAAGTGTTTGAGGTCGCATTTGAACTCAGGTCCTCCTGACTCCAGGGCCGGTGCCTTATCCACTTCGAAGCATTGTTATTTTTTCTTACTGTTTTTTTTTGTTGTTGTTGTTTACTTGTTTTAAGGGATGGATTCAATTCTAGTAGAGGAGGAAGTGGTTGTAACCCGAAGTGACTGACAAAGGCGCCGAGACATAATGGACATGGAAGCTAACACCTATCGAACCTGTGGATGTGAGACTGAGATTAGTAGATGGCTGAGTATGGAGTAGGGCTAAAGAAAATTATGTAATCACATCAAGACTGCACCATTAGGATGAGGGTAATAAAGGGCTTTCACCAGTCAATTCAGACAGACTGAGAAGGATAAAGCCTTTTGTAGATCTGAGGTGGGAATCAATCTATGAATGGCTACCGCACTTCTGAGAACAGATAGGGAAATTTAATCTCAAAAAAATACAAAAATAATTAATTTACTTATTCAATGCCATACCAATCAATCTACCAAAAATTATACATAGAACTTGGAAAAAAAAGTGGTAAAATTCATCTGGAAGAACAAGAGGCAAGAATATAAGGGAAGTAATTAAAAAAAAAAAGGAAGATGATCTAGCAATACCAGCTCTCAAACTATTTTATGAAGCAGTAATCATAAAACTACCTGGCTAAGAAATGGGATGGTAGATCATTGGATCAGTGGAAAAGATTAAGAAAATGAGACTCAGTAATAAATGATTAAAGTAATCTGGTGTTTGAGGTGATACCACAAGCTAATTATTCCTAATAGGAGTTTACCACTCAGATCTATGAAAAAGGGAAGAAAGTTACGAACAAACAAAAAACAGAGACTACTACAAGAAGTAAAATGAACAATTTTGAATGACTACAGGCGGGGGGGGGGGGGGCGCTAGATGGCACAGTGGATAAGGCACTAGCCCTGGAGTGAGGAGTACCTGGGTTCAAATCCAGTCTCAGACACTTCATAATTACCTAACTGTGTGGCCTTGGGCAAGCCACTTAACCCCATTTGCCTTGCAAAAACCTAAAAAAAAAAAAAACAACAAAAAACCAATAGTACAGGATTTAGACATAAAGGGCAATGCCATAGACCAATTAACAGACCAGAAATACTGTTAGATGTATGGAATGGGAGAAATTTTTGACCAAACAGGAAATAGAGGGCATTATAAACTGCAAAATGGTTTATTTTAACTACATTTAAAAGTTTTTCCACTAAGAAAATCAATGCCATCAAGATTAGAAGAAAAACAGAAAGCTGGGACACAATTCTCTCAGATAGGAATTCTGATAAAGGTCTCATTTCTTTTTTTTTTTAATTTATTTATTTTCATCCATATGCACATGTGTATTTTTCCTCCAGGCATCTTCTCATTTATTTTATTTTATTATTTTTTTAAATAAAAGAAAGATTTTATTTATTTTGAATTTTACAATTTTCCCTCTAATCTTGCTTCCCTCCCCACCTCCCACAGAAGGCAGTCTGTTAATCTTTACATTGTTTCCATGGTATACATTGATCTAAGTTGAATGTGATCAGAGAGAAATCATATCCTTAAGGAAGAAAAATAAAGTATAAGAGCAAAATTACATAATAAGATAAGTTTTAAAATTAAAGATAATAGTCTTTGGTCTTTGTTCAAACTCTACAATTGTTTCTCTGGAAACAGATGATATTCTTCATGACAGATAGCCCAATGCACTGATGGAATGAGTCATTTTTTTTTTTTTAGGTTTTTGCAAGTCAAAGAGGGTTAAGTGGCTTGCCCAAGGCCACACAGCTAGGTAATTATTTTAGTGTCTGAGACCGGATTTGAACCCAGGTACTCCTGACTCCAGGACCAGTGCTTTATCCACTGTGCCACCTAGCCACCCCTTGTGCCACCTAGCCACCCCATCATTTCTAAGATATATAGAGAACTGAATCAAATCTATAAAGTAAGAAGTCATTCCCCAATTGATAAATTGTCCAAGAACATGAACAGGGAATTTTCAAATGAAGAAATTAAAGCTATATATAATCATATGAAAAAATGCTCCAAAACATTATTGATTAGATAAATGCAAATTAAACAGCTCTGAGGTATCTTTGGCTAAAATGACAAAAAGGGAAAACTATCAATGCTGAAGAGGTTGTGGGAGGACTGGGACATTAAAGCATTGCTGGTGGAGTTGTGACTAAACCAATCATTCTGTAGAGCAATATAGAACTATGCCCAAAGGGCAATAAAACTGTGCATACCCTTTGACCAGCTATTCCAATTTGAGGTCTATATGCAGAAGAAATTATAAAAAAAATGGAGAAAGTCCCACATGTTCCAAAATATTCATAGCTAATGTTTTTGTAGTGACAAAGAATTGGAAATTGAGGGGATGCCCATCAATTGGAGAATGACTGAATAATTATGGTATGTAAATGCCATGGAGTACTATTGCTCTATAAGAAACCATGAATGGTCCAACTCTAGAGAAGCATGGAATGAATTACAGGAATTGATGTTGGATGAAAGGAGCCGAATCAAGAGAACATTGAACACATTAACAACATTGTGAATTGATCAACTTTGATGGCTGCAGCTCCTCTCAGCAATTCAGAGAGCTAGGACAACCCTGGGAGATCTGTTATGGATAATGCCATCCACATTCAGATGAAGAAACAACACAAAACAAAAAAAACCCAAATCATTGAATCTGAATGAACACTATGTTCACTTTTTAAAAATTTCTCTTAAATTTTTCCTTCCTATCCTATGGTTTTTTCTTTCCCTTAATCCTAATTCCTCATACAGAAAATGACTAATAAGTAAACATGTTAAACATAAATGTACATATACAACATTTACTAGACTGTTCACTGCTGAGGGGAGTGGGGTGGGAATTGAAGGTGGAAGTAAATTATGTAACATAAATATGCATATGGATGAATATTGAAAAACTTTCATGGTAAGTAATTGAAAAAATAAAATAAAATATCAATAAGAAGAAAAATAAGAAAAAAGGAAAGCAGAAAGTTTGGAGACAATTTTTATAGTAAGTGAATCTGATAAAATCCTCATTTTTCAAATATATAGAAAACTGAGTTAAATGTATTAAAATACAATTCATTCTCCAAATGACAAATAGTCAAATGATATGAATAGGAAGTTTTCAGATGAAGAAATCAAAACTATCTGTTATCATATGGAAAAAATACTTTAAATATCTATTTATTAGAGAAAAACAAATTAAAACAACTCTGAGGTACCACCTCATAGCTATCAGATTGGCTAATATGCCTGAAAAGAAAAATAATAAATGTTGGAGGGGGATGTGAAAAAATTGGGACATTAATGCACTGTTTGTGGAGTTATGATCTGATCCAACATTCTGGAGAATACTTTGGAACTACGCCCAAAGGGCAATAAAATTGTGCATATCTCTTGATCCAGCAATACTGATTCTAGGTCTGTATTCCAAAGAGATCACAAAAAAAGGGGGAAAGACCCACATTTACAAGAAAATTCTTAACAGCTTTTTTTGGGGGGTAGCAAAGAATTGGAAATTGAGGGGATGCCTATCAATTAAACAAGTTGTGGTATATAAATATAGTGGAATATTTTTGCCCTATAAGAAATGATGAGCTAGCAGATTTCAGAAAGACCTGGAAAGACTAATGAACTGAAACTTGAGTGAACAGAACCAAAAGAATATAGTATACATTAACAGTAGCATTGTGTGATGATCAATTATAGAATGAATGAGTTCTCAGCAAAACAATGATCTTGAGATAGTTACAAAGGACTCATGATGGAAAATGTACCCATAACCAGAGAAAGAACTGATGAACTCTGAATGCAGATCAAAGTATGCTGTTTTCATTTTCTTTGTTTTCATGGTTTTCCCTTTTCTGTTTCTTCTTTCACAATATGACTAATATAGAAATATGTGTTATGATTGCACATAAATAACTAATATCAAATTGCTTGCCATTTTAGGAAGAGGGAAGAGAAGGGGAGGGAGAGGAGAAAAATTTGGAACTCAAAATTTTATAAAAAATGAAAGTTAAATATTGTCTTTAATATATTGGAAAAAATGAAACACTTGAAAAAACTGATTAGTCTGAATATAGATCAAACATACTATTTTTCACTTTTTTTTCTTTTTTTTTACTTTGAATCTGTATCTTCTTTCACAATATAATGAATATGGTAATACATTTTGTATACTTAAGCATTTATAACCTATATCAAAATGATTACTGTCTCAGAGAGGGGGCAAGTGTTCCATTTGTTAAATGTATTTTCCTCTTCTCCTCCAATCTCTATGCTTCACCTGAGTCCTGTATCTGAAGATCAAACCTTCTGTTCAGCTCTGGCCATTCCAACAGGAACATTTGAAATTCCCCTGGTTCATCTTTTTCCCTGGAAGAGGACATTCATTTTTGCTGGGTAGTTGATTCTCAGTTGCATTCCAAACTTGTTTGCCTTCCGGTATATTATATTCCAAGCCCTATGAGCTTTTAATGTAGTTGCTACTAAGTCCTGTGTGATCCTGACTGCAGCTCCATGGTATTTGAATTGTGTCCTTCTGGCTGCTTGTAATATTTTCTCTTTGACTTGGGAGTTCTGGAACTAGGCTATAATATTCCTAGGAGTTGGTTTTTTGGGATCTCTTTCTCGGGGGGATTGGTAGATTCTCTCCATTTCTATTTTGCCCTCTACTTCTAGGATATCAGGACAATTTTCCTGTAGTAATTCTTTGAAAATGATGTCAAGGCTCTTTTCCTGATCATGACTTTCAGGTATTCCAATAATTTTTAAATTATCTTTCCTAAATCTGTTTTCCATATCAGTTGTTTTTTTTCAATGAGATGTTTCACATTTTCTTCTAATTTTTTCATTTTTTTGGTTTTGAAGTATTGAGTCCTGATTTCTCATAAATTCATCAATCTCCCTGAGTTCTATTCTTTGTCTGAAGGATTTGTTTTCCTCAGAGAGTTTTCTTATCTCTTTTTCCATCTGGCCAATTTTGCTTTTTAAAGCATTCTTCTCCTCAATAACTTTTTGAACTGTTTTATCCATTTAACCTAAGCTGGTTTTTAGCATGCTATTTTCTTCAGCATTTTTTTGTATTTCCTTGACTAACCTGCTGACTTCATTTTCATGTTTTTCCTGCATCTCTCTCATTTCTTTTCCCAGTTTTTCTTCTAACTCCCTCATTTGATTTTCAAAGTCTTTTTTGAGCTCTGTCATAGCCTGAGCCCAATTTATGTTTTTCTTGGAGTCTTTAGATGCAGGAGCTTGTGCTTCCTCATCTTCAGCCTGAGTGTTTTGATCCTTCTTGGGCTCATATGCAAAATATTTCTCAATGGTCTTCCTCTTGTTTCTCGGCTTGCTCATTTTCCCAGCCTAAGCCGTTTTGGGGGTGCTTCCTAAGCTTTTGGGATACTCCCACAAGGATCTCAGTGTGTGAGGCTCTGTCCTCCCTCTTGGTCTATGAATAACCATATGTGCCCCCCTCTGCCTCAGGGCTGAGGTCGGGGGGCCCTGCTGTTCTTTGGGGGGGCCTAGACTGCGATCAGGATCTGAATGTGGTCAGAGCCCCAGAGTCCTGTTCCAGGGGCAGAGGACAGAGCTCAGCAGTCTCTCTTCACTCCCCTCCCTAGGTTCAATGGGCTCATGCCCTAGGGGCTCCTGCTTACTGGCTCTGCCTGCTTCTGTTTCCTGAATCTGGGCTGCTGCAAGACCACTTTGCTGGCTGTGTGCTCTGAGGGCTGGGCTTCAAGTGCTCACTCTGGCAGAGGTCCCCCGCTGTTTCCCCAATTTGTGCCCAGTGCTCCCTGGGGTGTAAATCAGGAAACTCCCCCGCTGTTTCCCCAATTTGTGCCCAGTGCTCCCTGGGGTGTAGGTCAGGAAACTCCCCCGCTGCTGTGAGCTGCGGCTCCTAGTGCCCTGGGGCTGTCTCCAGGAGGCTGAAGTTCTTTCCCTCTGGTAGGCCGCCCCTTCAACCCCGGGAAGCAGAGCCTTTCTGCTCTTTTCCAGGTTACCTTTAGTAAGAGAACTGTCTCACTGGGTCCCTCTGTGGGTTCTGTCTCTCAAAAACTTAGTTAGAGTCCTTAGTTTCGAAGATTTATGAGAGAGGCCTAAGACATGATCCCTTCTTGTCGCCATCTTGGCTCTGCCCCTCCCCTGGGAGTTATTATTGGGGAAACTTTATCATCCTGCAAGGTCCCATCAACCTTGTTAAACCACACCTTATTGCTACCTTCTGTCTCTCTGATTGGAGAATGCGACCAAGAATTCCAACCTCCAAACCTCCATTTAAGGTGGGAACTTAGCTCACAAGGTGTTGGTGGACCTGGCAACAATAACAAATCAGCTCAGAAATCCCCTTATTTTTCATCTGGCTACAACTTTGGAACTTTTCCACCTCATCTTCATTTTGGTTGTTTCTCCTCCTCCTTTCAACATCTTTTTGTGTGTTGTCTCCTTTATTAGATTGTAAACACCTTGAGGGAGGGTATTGTTTTTCTTTTTTATTTTAACCCTCATATTTAATGCATTTGTCTTTTTTTCCAGTTTCTGACACTTAATGACCCATTGGGTCTTGGCAAAGATACTGGAGTGGTTTTCCATTTCCTTCTCCAGCTCATTTTACAGATGAGGAAACTGAGGTAAAAAAGGTTTAAGTGACTTGCCCAGGATCCTATAGCTAGTTTGGGATTAGATTTGAACTCAAATAAATGAATTCTCATGGTCCTGTTGTTAATGTAGTCATTATGATTCTGATCTTTTTTTTGATATATTATTTTATTTTTCCAATTACATGTTATGAAAGTTTTTCAAATTTATCTACATGCATATGCATATTTTTAAGTTGCATAATTTCCTTCCACTTTCCCTTCCCACCTCTCTCCACTCAGTGTTGAACAGTCAGGTAAATATTATACATACACATTTGTGTTTAACATGTTTTCAGATTAGTCATTTTCAGTATGAGGAATTAGGATTAAGGGAAATAAAAAGAAAACCATGTAATAGAAAAAATACATGAGAAATTTTTAAATTTTTAAAATTAAATTTAAATTTTTAAAAAGTTAATGTAGTGTTCATTCAGATTCTGAAGGGCTTTTTTCTTTTTTTTTTTGGTTTTTTTTTTTTTTTCATCTGGATGGGTATGGCGTTGTTCATAGCCAGTCTCAGACCTAGGGTTGTACTAGCCCTCTGGATTGCCAAGAGCAGCTGCTTGCATCAGGGTTTATCATCTCACAATGTTGTTGATGATGTGAACATTGTTCTCTTATGCTGCTCCCTTCACTCAGTATCAGTTCCTGTAATTCATTCCATCCTCTCTGACCCTGACTTTTATGCCCTATTCTCCAGTCTAGCTGTAGGTACATATCTGTCCTACAGAGGTTTTGGGACCTTAATTCAGCTCACAATATCTGAGTATTAGCCAGCATAGAGGATAAGAGACAGAGTGTCAGAGAGGTCAACTATATATACACATAAATATATTCACGTGTATATCAACTCTATGCTATGTGTATAAATGTGCATACACATGTGCATGTGATATGTGTATTGTATGTGTCTATGTAGGGGTGTGTGTGTGTGTGTGTGTGTGTGTGTGTGTGTGTGTGTGTGTATCAGCCAGCATGACCCAACTGGTTAACTGCTATTGCCCTTGCCTGATGACAAACCCTACATCTCAGTCACCAAAAGACTGTAGACTTCTGGTGATGATCTCAGTTTGAATCCAGTAATCATCTCCTTTTCTCTTTAGTTACCAAGAAGACTGTGCAGTGATGGGTCGGGAGGACATGAGACTGCATTGTATATGACAGCTTAAATTATGGCTTGTGGGAGGTATCCAGTGGGAAGAATTGTAATTTTCAAACATTTTGTGCTGGAAGGGTATTTCTTCATATTATTTAGTCTATCTGTCTGCCTCTAGGGAAAAGGAAAAAACCCAACATTCTATTAAGAAAATGTGAAAAGACAAAGGAAAATTTCCCAGGAAAGGATATGTGGCCAACATGCTGGATTTTGCTTATTATTATAATTGAAGAACTGGAAATAAAACAAGTGCCCACAAATTAAGGAAAGGTTAAACACATTAAGATATATATATATATATATAATATATGTATATATAATATATATATGAAAGTAATGCTATATTGCTAAAAGAAATAGTGAAAGAGATGGTTTCAGAGAAATATAAAAAGATTTTTTATGAACTGATAGAATAAAAGGAGTAAAACTAATGGAACAATTTATATGCTTACACTGATGTATATAACAAAACAGCTTTGAAGGATTTATGGATTCTGAAAAATACCAGGAATGGATTAAACATATATTAACTGCTTATTTTATGCAAAGAACTAGGGATATGAATAAAAAATAATCAGACTGCCCCTGCTCTTTAAGATCTCATATTATAATATGGAAAACAACACACAAATGAAAGTTTTCAGCTGCAAGTCAGATGGAAAAGTCACCTGGTCTTTGGGGTACATGAGCTAAATAGAAGCTTATGCCTCACCTTTTCATACCTTTAATGTCATTTGACCCAGTCAAGATTCTGAAAACCTGATGCTAAGGCCTACCACCTATCCTTTGACAGAAAGAGGTGATGGATTTCAGGAGTATAATGAGATTTATATTTTTTCTCAGAAATAAACAATATAAGAACTTGTTTTCTTTTCTATATTTATTTGGTACAAATTAGGACTTTTACCTGGGGTGGGGCACTGGATGGGTAGTTGCAGTAATACAAAACAAAAGAGAAAAAGCAAAGGGGAAAAGCACCAATAAAATATTTTTAAAATGCCAAGAAAAACATGTAAGGAAGTTCAGAAGAGGACAGATCAGATAAAACAGGCAGCTTTGACACTGCCACGTTAAATTGCATATACCTGGATGTGTATAAATCAGAAAAGAAGTTCATCATTCCATTTCCATTCCATTTCCTCATCTTAACATATCAAAACACTGCAGTTCATAAATTAGTGGACCTAGAGATGGAAAGAACCTTAGAAATCACTAAGTCTAACTCCCTCATTTACAGATGAGGAAACTGACCAGGAGAAGTTAAATAGCTTGTGTAATCATAGAGCTAGTAACTGAAAGAGGATTTGAACCCAGGTTCTCACTCTAATGTCACTGATCTATTCACTGTACTACCTTGCTGCCTTAGTATATTTGTTATATTTTGTTGTCATTAAAAAAAAAGAAAAAATATATCTTTAAGACTGTGATATAATCATAGGATTTAGAACTGGACTTTGAGATTATATAGTCCAACTTCCTTTTGAGATCCAGAGTGTTAAAGTAATTTATCCAATGCAGGATTCAATCCCAACTCTTCTAACATTTTGTTGTCATTGGGTTTCCCTTGTTATATTTTTGCTGCCACAGTGTTATACAGTGCTATTACAGTTAGATAAACAAGAGGACCTTTGGTTTAAGAGAGATGAAGATTAATGATACCATGTGAACAACTAAGCTAATGGCATCTATTTAACATTTTTTTAAATTTATTTTATCATTAAATTATGAAATAAATTAAGTATTTCAATAACAGTATATTTTAAAGAGATGATTATACATGAAACTGTCAAGTTTTAAACCAGTTAGACTGTTAAGAAAAAACACAAGTTTTCTTTCATTCACTCAGTAAATATATTTAGGTACCTACTATGGGTCAAGCCTATGCTAGTGGATCCATTCATTCTCCTCTTTGGATCCCCAGCTGGGGATACAAAGACAAAAACAAAATAACCCCTTCCCTCAAAGAGTTTACATACTATTGGTTTGTTTTATTTTGATCATATCTTTGATGCTCTATAGAGTCACTAAAGTTGAAATGTATGTACAGTATTGAATAGACTATACTGTTTTAATTGTATTAGTACTGAATTTTGCAAAAATTCCCTGTATAAAGTCCCAGACTGTAGAGTTAAACTAAAACAGGGACTCTGCAAATCCCATTTAAGCCAGGCTCCACAGCTCATATGTAATGTATGTAGTCCTATAAGGCTAACTTTATTCTAATGCCTTTTTATACATCAATAAATATTATGTCCCCAAGTCCTAGGAATAGGGAGATAAATAAGACTTGAGAAGTAGAACCCCTTGAATTATAAAACCAGAGTGACTGATTCAATGTTGATGTGTTGATGTCATCTATTCATGGACATGGTGTCAGATTTTGGGGTTCTGCTATGGAACCCAGGAAATGTGGTTCTTGGGGGAAATGAAGTAGCACACAAAAGGGGGCCAAAGATAGTCATTCCTGAGCACTGATGCCTGTGGAACATTCAATCTTGTGAGTCTTACAGAAGAAAAATGGAACCAAATATTTGTGTTGGATCTCTGAAAAGAGGATCAGAGTACTTCTTGCTGATATGGGTCTCAAAGGTTGGAGGTCACCTTGGCAAAACTGAGCAGAGTGTGTGATTATGAAATGAGATAATAAATGTAATGTGCTTAGAACAGTTCCTAGTACATAGCAATATGTTAGCTATTATTATCTATTATCATTATTATTGCTTATATGCTATAAACTAGCCTCTTATAATCTTCAAAATGGCACATGATAAGAGACAAGCCAGAAATCTTGGTAGTGCATTTCTTTTTTGTTCTGATAATTTCTAAACATGGAACAATTCCTTTCATAGGACTCTGGTCAAGTTGAATCTGATCCCTTTTTTTGAAGAAGTCTTTTTAGTATGTTAGTAAGAATCTTACTACTAAGTGCTACAGGGAAACTAACTCAGATATTTAAAAATGGATGTTTCTTCCAGGGATGTAGATGATTAAAAATCACCCTTGTCTTCCCATCCCTCTACATTTCTTGTCCATGTTCTCCACAAATTCATCACAAGTTCATTCAGCTGGGGTATCTTCCTCAATTTCTCTCAACATCATAGGAATACATAAACTCTCTATCAGACATCCTTTCCTCCAGTCATATAACCTGTCTATTTTCTTTTTTGCAAGGCAAAGGGGTTGAGGGAGGGGTTAAGTGACTTGCCCAAGGTCACACAGTTAATTAATTATTAAGTGTCTAAGGTTATACTTGAACTCAAGTCCTCATGACTCCAGGGCTGGTGCTCTATCCACTGAGCTACCTAGCTGCCCCAACCTGTCCTTTTTCAAGCACATATTTCTTTGATATGTCCTTTACTTAGAATCTTCAAACGTTCTCATTTGTTATTCATTTTTGTCTCTATACATCCACCATATGCCTCTGTGTGGTATTGAGTTACCTTCTGAGATAATGATTTACTCATTGAGAGAACAGAATTTAACACATATGCTATGAAGTATCCTAAGAATTTATTAAGGAAAAAAAGACTAACATCCTAAAAAACCCCCAAAACCTAACTAAATTGTGGATATGATTCCAGTGTCTCCAGAGCAATTGAAATTGAGGTGATGTTAGATGTGACTTTTCTCTGATTTATTGTTAAACTATTTAATTCTTTGCATTGCTTGTTACAACACTGATAAATTATGTAACCAGTAAAAAAAAAAAAAGGAAATGAGGCTTTTGCTTTGAGGAGAAATCTTTACAATTTCCTGATAGGCTTGCTCTGTTTCCCCTGTTCAATTCTGAGTCCAATTTACTGTCCATTTGTAGTTTCTGTCCAGATATAAATACTGATGATCATTCTTAATAGAATGATCCATCCAACAGTATGTTACAATCTTGGCTTAGTCAATCATTTAATAAATATTTATTAATAATAAATATTTATTGTCTACTATGTATATGCCAACACTGGATTAAGTCTTGGAGATACAAATATTGAGAAAAGATAATCTACCCTCGAGGAGTTTACAATCTAATATAATGAGAGAAGACTGCAATAAAACCAAAGGCAGTTAGATTTCAAAGTGGATTGAGTGCTGGACCTGGAATCAGAAATACTCATTTTCATGACTTCAAATATGGCCTTGAATACTTTCTACCTGTATGACCTTAGACAGGTCATTTAATCCTCTTTGCCTCAATTTCTCATTTATAAAGTGAGCTGGAAAAGGAAATGGCAAACTATAGTATTTTTCTCAAGAAGATCTCAAATAGGATCACAGAGATTCTGACACCACTGGAAAAAATCAATAACTTCAAAGGCAAGCAACAAAAAGAGATAGTGGTGATGAGTGCACTATACCAAAACTGATGGGATTTTACAAGGTAATGAGATTTTCCCAATAATTTGCTTTGTGGAAAGAGTGGAAAAGTTAGTTCAACCCAATGAGAAATGATTCAGCCAAACAGAGTCACCCACAAACAAGAGTATCTGTGGAAATTTCCCATCTAAAGGGAATCTCTTCCATCATAGTGAATACTTTTGGTATATTTTCACTTCCATGATGTTTATGCTTAAAAGGAGACTAAAAAAGATTATTATTTTTCTTTTTTCCCCGCAAATTTTTTATTTTAAACTTAAATACAAAATAGGAAACAAAAACAAACATTACCACATACACAGAGGACCATAAGACAGTATTAATACAGTATAAAAACCATAGGTTACCATTTCAAAAAATCTTATATAATAAATACTACACATTGTTTTCAAAATTGCCAACTTTCTGGGCTTCCTTTTTTGATTTTTTTTTTTTGTTCTCTGCTGTGTACATTTTACTTCCCCCCCTTCCCTCCCTGTCCCACCCTAAAAGACTGTGTGTATATATGTTTGCATGTATTTATGCATGAATGTATGTATGCATATACACATATATGCATATGGATATCTATATACACATACATACACACACACACACATATATATGACAACACTATGCTTAATTCCTCTTATCATCTATTTCTCTGAAGGTAGATAGTAGCTTTTTTATGAGTTCAAGTCTTTCTATGTTTTTTCTAAATCAACCAGTTCATCATTTCCTATACCACAGCAATATTCCAACTCAGTCACATCCTATCTGAGAGATTGACTATGAAAGATTTTATCTCAATTTTCTGTATTCCTTCTGTTCTTGGCCACATAGATTTTATTTATAAAAGAAAATTTTAATTTAAAATAAATGAAATTTTTTTTATACTTCAACAATGCTTTCACTTTATAAAATAATTCAAGGTCTAATACAACTTCTCTTGCGATCTTTTTTCTATGGTTTCTTTGAAGTTCCTGACCTTTTGTTCTTCCAAATGAACTTTGTTATTATTCTTTTCTAACTCAGTAAAATTTTTTAAATAATTTAATTGAAGTGACATTTAATAAAGAGATTAGTTAGGTAAAATTGTCATTTATGGTTTTACCTACCTATGAACAATTACCCTTGGTTGTAACCCCAAACTTTTGTTCTACAGAACATAGTATTCCAAGCCCTATGGTCCTTCAATGTAGTTGCTACTAGGTCTTCTGTAGTTCTTATTGTAGCTCTATGATATTTAAATGTTTTTTCTTGTTGCATCCAATATTTTCTCCTTAACCTGTGAGAGTTAACACTTGGTTAGATTTTCTTTTAAGTTTTCCTCCTGCAGGGAGGGGAATTCAGGGAAGCCTGGAGGGATTTGCATGAACTGATGCTGAGTGAGATGAGCAGAACCAAAAAAACACTGTACACCCTAACAGCAACATGGGGGCAATGATCAACCTTGATGGACTCCCTCGTTCCATCAGTGCAACAATCAGGGACAATTTTTGGGCTGTCTGCAATGGAGAATACCATCTGTATCCAGAGAAAGAACCATGGAGTTTGAACAAAGACCAAGGAATATTCCCTTAATGTAGGGGAAAAAAAACCTGATATCTTATTGTCTGATCTTGCTATCTCTTATACTTTATGTTTCTTCCTTAAGGATTTGATTTCTCTCTCATCACATTCAATTTGGATCAATGTATACCATGGAAACAATATAAAGATTGGCAAATTGCCTTCTGTAGAGAGTGGGGGGGGAGGGAAGTAAGATCAGGGAGAAGATTGTAAAACTCAAAATAAATAAAATCTTTAAAAAAAAAAAAGTTTTCCTCCTGCAAACTCTATCAGGTGGCAATTTGTAGATTTTTTTCTATTTCTAGTTTGCATTCCTTTTTTAGACTTCAGGGCAATTTTCCTAGGTAATTTCTTGTAATATTGTATTTTATCATAATTTTCAAGCAGTCCAACGATTTTTGTATTATTTTCCTCCATCTATTCAGATCAGTTGTTTCTCTGATGGAATGTTTACTTTTTCTTTTAATTTTTCATTCTTTTGATTTTGCTTTATGATTCCTTGGTGTCTTAGAACATTGTTAGCTTCCCTTTGCCCAATTCTAGTTTTCAAGGAATTACTTTTTTCTTTAAGTTGTTTTTTTTTAGGTTTTTGCAAGGCAATGGGGTTAAGTGACTAGCCCAAGGACAGACAGCTAGGTAATTATTAAATGTCTGAGGCTGGATTTGAATTCAGGTCCTCCTGACTCCAGGGCCAGTGCTCTATCCACTGCACCACCTAGCTGTCTTCTTTAAGTTTTTGATTCTCTATTTCAAGTTGGTTGAATTTCTTTTCATAATTTTCTTTAATTGTTCCTATTTTTTCAAGTTTTTCTCTTGTTCTCTCTTATTTGATTTTTAAAGTTCTTCAAGAAATTTGTGTATCTGTGTGTGTGCTTGGGATCATTTGACATTTCTCATTGAAAAGAGGGTGGTTTTTTTAGTTCCATTATCTTCCTCTGAATACAAACCCAGATCTCTATCCTCACAATAACTATCTCTGGTTCCTTTGCTTATTCATATTTAGTATTCATTCATTCATTCATTCGTTTGTTTATTTATTATTTTTAGCAGCTAATAATGTAATCAAGTTGTAATCCTAAGGTATGGGGAGAAATATTCATGTCTCAGGTCCTTCTTACTGTTATTTTCTGGGGTCTGTCTCAGAGCCCAATTTTGGACTTTCTTATCCATTTCGAAGTCTTGACTAGAGCCCCAGTCACACTGTCTGCAAATTGTCATGTTCTCTTTGGTCTCTCTGGTGGCTGCAAACAGTCGTCTCTGACCAGAAACTGAAACCAAGAACTCTGTCTTCTTGCAAGTGTCCATAGCCAACAGGGTCCTTGTTCCTCCCTACTACACTAACAAGCTCTTGGGCTAGATCCTTCTTACCTCAGCCACAGCCACAGCCACAATGGTCAGCATTCTTGTGCTTGGCATTCCTCAACAGTGGAAGGTCCTTCCATATTTTCCTACTCAGACACCCCTTCCCCACTCCCTCACCCCCCTCACATCCCGCCAGCCCCCTTCCCCCAAAATATCTTTGAGGAAGTTTCTAAATCGGAGTCTACCTCTCAACCCAGCTTCTTCCAAGAGGTTGTTTATTGATTCTGCAGTCAGCCCAGAGGTGTTTGCATTTGATTCAAGCCAAACCTCTGCCTTTGGAGATCTGGTCTTGGAGTCTTCTCAAGTTGCCCCAGGACAGCTGTTTTACCCTATGTTTGTTTCTGTTTCTCTGAGGCAATGTTCTATCTCTTAATGTGGAGGAAATTTGGAGAACAGAAAGTTTTCTGACCTACTCTATCATCTTCCCAGAGTCTTCTCAGATTATGATTTTGATATACATATGATTGGGAGATATTTTAGTGTTAGAACCATTAATGTGGCATTTTGCTCTCACAACTAAAAAACCTTTTCGTTGTCAACAAACGATAACACAGTGGGATTATGTCTTCTCACCTCTCCTTCCTTCTCAACCCTACCCTACCCATTCTGACTCTGCCCATGCATTCCATTGATCTCTGAAATCTGCATTGCATAATGAACAACTTTCCCTTTATCTGTGACCTCTTTCTGTTTATTCCTTCCATTTACTTGACCTCAATGAGATTTGGATTTTCTCAGGCAACATCCCTTCCCTGGCTGTTGTCTCCAGAATTTCCTGTACCTACATTTACCACCTCTCCTTCCTCCTCCCCCAGAAACACTAGGCCTAGTTGGAAATCTTTTTGCTTCCTAATGCCACTTCTAGACTCTTCCTTTTATTAACAATAGCATTGCTTTCAATATTCAGAAATTTCTCCTTCTTTGAAGTTCAGAGTATTCAACATTTTCTATTCTGTTCAAAGCATTCTCCCTCAGGTCTTATAATCTTGTAGTCTTCCTCTCCTCTCTTACTTCTGCTCTTTACTAGGGGATTTAAATAAGCAGATTGATATTTACTCAATTTCCTAATCTGGACAGTTTGTAATCTTCTTAAATCCCTAGTCCTAACTCCATTCCACATCTGCTAAACCAAAGTCACATCCTGGATTATTTACAGCTATTCCACTTAATATTGAGAATGTTGTTATTTTTACCAGACCATAACTCCAATTATTCTTTCTCTCTATGCCTCTAACTCTAAATACTTGCCTTCATTTTGATCTGTAAACCTTCCACCTATCTCAGGTCATTGACATGGCTCTCCCTTCATTTTTTTCTTCCTAATTCTAACCCCATAGTTAACTAATTCCAATCTGCACTGTCATCAACTTTTAGCTATTCATCTCTTGCCCAAACACAATCTGGATTCCTCCTCCTACCCAGAGTCAGCAGAAACAGACAGGTAAATAGTAATTTACTGAATCACTCAGGAGTGTGACACACTTTGTCAATGGGTGTTGGACAAGTATGCCTCACAGGGTGACGTGTATATTATACAAGCATATAGATTTTGTTGTTGTGTAGTCTTTTCCTACTATTCATGACTTTTGGGGGGGGGGGGTTCTTGATAAATATACTGGAATGGTTTATTATTTCTTTCTCCAGCTCATTTTATACATGAGGAAACTGAGGCAAGGTTAGATGACTTGCCCAGGGTCACCCAGCTTAATAAATGTCAGAGGCCAAATTTGAACTCAGAAAGAGGAATCTTCCTAACTCAAGGCCAGGCACTCTATCCACTGTGACACCTCGCTACCCTTGTATGTGTGTGTGTATGTATAATATACAAGAAAAAAGATGTTTAAACTACTAAAGGCCTATCTTTTTTGTTGTAGTTGTTTTAGGTTTTTTACAAGGCAAATGGGGTTAAGTGGCTTGCCCAAGGCCACACAGCTAGGTAATTATTAAGTGTCTGAGAGTGGATTTGAACCCAGGTACTCCTGACTCCAGGGCTGGTGCTTCATCCACCGCACCACCTAAGCGGCCCCAAGGCCTATCTTCTTTATCAGCCAGCTAGTTAATTCACATTTGTTAAATTCCTACCAAGTGTGTTTCTAATATAGGATGAAGAGAAGTGGATGAATACCTGGAACTAATTCAAAGCATTATAAATTTTCTTTTGTAACTGTAAAGGGATTGGGGAAAGCGAAGTTCTGAAAGAGATATTTATATAATAACAGCAAATATAGCTGTTCTGGACCTCTCATCTATCACCTCTCTGGTAAGAAGTGTATAGTATGTTGGACATTGTCTTCTGGAATCTTGATTTATCATTGTATTCACCATTGTTTTAAAGTTTTTTCCAGTTATTTTCTTTTATAATATTGCAATCATTGAACTAGCTTAGTGGCGCAGTGGAGAGAGAGAGAGCTGGGCTTGGAGTCAAGAAGATCTATGCTCAAATCCAGCCTCAGAAATTTAATAGCTCTGTGACCTTGGATAAGTCATTAAACCTCTGTCTATGGTTTGGTGATGAATTGAAGAAGGAAATGACAAACCACTCCAATATCTTTGCCAAGAGCAGTATGGTCCATGATGGATATGACTGAACAAAAACAATCATTGTATAAACTGAATAAATTCTGGATCTAACTCACTCTTTACTCTCCATCATACAAGGCATCCCAGATTTCTCTGAATTCATCTCTTTTGTTGTTTCATGCAGTATATAAATATTCCATTTGCATAAACATTCCATAAATTATTCATCCATTTTCCAACAGACGGATTCTGACATTGCTTCTAGTTCTTTGCTACAAGCAAAAGTGAGACTGTAAATATTTTTCTGCATATGAGTCCTTTCCTTCTGGGGCATATTCCTAATAATGATTGGGTCAAAGGTTTAATGGGTTTTTTTTCTGATTTCAGAACTTGCTTCTTGGTGCCCTCTTCTGGGCTCTTGCTGCTATTACATCTTGTAATTTCATAGTGAATTGGATTCTTTTTACCTAGTTTCTTTTGATCTTCCTAAAAAAAGTACACAACCCATGAAGATATATTCTTTAAATATTTTAAGGAATTTATCTCCAAGTACAAATGGGAAATGGTATAGGGACTTGACCAATGAATTCTTTGGTATACCAACTAATTATTTAATACAGACTTGTTATTTCATCAATGTAGGGACTTTCAAATGTGGAAACTCCTTCCACTGATGCTGATATTTCTATTGTTATTCCTACTACTGGTGCACTGGAGCTGATATACTAGTTCACAATTGTTTTTTTAATTAATTTTTATTAAAGATATTATTTGAGTTTTACAATTTTCCCCCCACTCTTACTTCCCTCCCCCCACCCCCCCACAGAAAGCACTCTGTCAGTCTTTACTTTGTTTCCATGTTGTACCTTGATCCAAATTGGGTGTGATGAGAGAGAAATCATATCCTTAAAGAAGAGAAGTCTAAGAGGTGACAAGATCAGACAATAAGTTATCTGTTTTTTTCTAAATTAAAGGGAATAGTCCTTGAACTTTGTTCAAACTCCACAGCTCCTTATCTGGATACAGATGGCACTCTCCTTTGCAGACAGCCCCAAATTGTTCCCGATTGTTGCACTGATGGAATGAGCAAGTCCTTCAAGGTTGAACATCACTCCCATGTTGCTGTTAGGGTGTACAGTGTTTTTCTGGTTCTGCTCATCTCACTCAGCATCAGTTCATGCAAATCCCTCCAGGCTTCCCTGAAATCCTGTCCCTCCTGGTTTCTAATAGAACGATAGTGTTCCATGACATACGTATACCACAGTTTGCTAAGCCATTCCCCAATTGAAGGACATTTACTGGATTTCCAATTCTTTGCCACCACAAACAGGGCTGCTATAAATATTTTTGTACAAGTAATGTTTTTACCCTTTTTCATCATCTCTTCAGGGTATAGACCTAGTAGTGGTATTGCTGGGGCAAAGGGTACACAATTGTTAATTTTTCAGTGTATATATATATATATATATATATATATATATATACACATATATACTTCAGAAATCAGCAAATATTACAAATTAGGGCTGGATTTATTGTTTTGTTGATTGTTTAGACATAAGAAAGTGATGGAGAAATTGCTAATAATTCAGATTAAATATTTGCCATATATAATTTATTTATTTATTTGTTTGTTTGTTTATTTATTTATTTATTTATTAACCTATCCCTGTTAATATATCATAGAAAAACATACAAAGGTGAAAATAGCATTTGGGAAGGAGTCACAAAATTTATTGAGATCTTAACTTAATTAGTCCCAAATAAACTTAAATAAACTAAATAAACTTCTTTCTACTTTCAGATATTATTCTCAGAGTAAACTCCACCCAAGAATCACAGTCTCTTATTTTCTTTCCAGTTCTGTTCTCTTAGAAACCACTACTTCCTTTCCAGCAAGTGTTCATTTGAACACTCAGGTTGCAAGGTTAATTATCAGAATAACAATTATAATTCAATCATTTACTGGCAGTGCAACATTTTCCTAGGCGTGTCTGACAATAGCATAAAATGAATTGATAATAACTGAATGTGGTTGGCTATTTCCTCAGTTATAAATAATTGCTCTCCTTTACAAATGTGTCCTTGAATTTTAAAATGAAAATGCAGAAACTTATAGCCAAGTTGTGGCAGTTAATGAAAATAATATTTCCATCATTTTGTTGTTGTTCAGTACTTTTTCAGGTGTGTCCTGAAAAACCCCAAGACCCTAATATGAGTTGGTTTTTTTTTTTTTAGGTTTTTGCAAGGCAAAAGGGGTTAAGTGGCTTGTACAAGGCCACACAGCTAGGTAATTGTTAAGTATCTGAGACTGGATTTGAACCCAGGTACTCTTGACTCCAGGGCCGGTGCTTTATCCACTGCACCCCCTAGCCGCCCCCTTTCTTTTTTTTTTCCTTGCAAGGCAATGGGATCAAGTGTCTTACCCAAGGTCACACAGTTAGGTAATTATAATGTGTCTAAGGCTGGATTTAAACTCAGGTCCTCCTGACTTCAGGACTGGTGATCTATTCAGTGAGCCACCTAGCTGCCCCTACAATATGGGAGTTTCTTGACAAAGATGCCAGAATTCCCATCTCCTACTTCTTCTCATTTTACAGATGAGGAAACTGAAATAAACACAATTAAATGACTTACCTAGGATCATGTAGTCAGAAGGTGTCTGAAACTAATTTTGAACTCAGGGAAATGAGTCTTACTGAATCCAAGCTCAGAACTCTATCTACTGCACCACCTAACTGCCCATGTTTCCATCCTACAAAGTATATAAAAATCTAGGGGAAAGTTTCAAGGAGAAGAGAAAAGGGATATTATATAAAATAGAAGATCTACCTATACTAATTAAGGATTTTATATTGTACCAGACTCTACTCCAAATAAGCATTTTAATTCCTTAGGGTCTTGACAAGAATAGAAATGGTCTGCTGTTAGGGATGTGCTGGAGTCAAACTAGAACTGATTATTAAAATATCTATGTAAGCATTTGAAACTCAGAAACACAATCACTACAAATGAGGGTTTTATATATTGTTCTGAGAATTTTCTAGACTTAAGAAAATGATAGATAAAATGTTAATAATACAGGCTAAAAAAGTGTATCCTGCATATATCATAGAATGTGAATATGCATACATACTTACATACATACAAGTATACATGAAATAAGAAGGAATGTATATACTACTCAACTGTATATGACCTCTCTACCAAAACTGACCATACATTATGGCCTAAAGACCTCATTTAAAATTGTAGAAAATTAGTAATCTCAAGGCAATAAAATTGTATTTAACAAATGAGCCTTAAGAAAAGAATTAAAAAGATGTTGGAAACCAAATAACATAATTTTTAAAAACTGGTGGGTTGAAGAAATAATTGAAATGATAGAAATTTCATAAATTATAATGACTATTAAGAGACAACATGCCAAAACTTAAGGGATACAGCTAAAGCAATTCTTAAGAAAAATTATATGTCTAGTCACTTTCATCAATAACAGAGTAAAAGAACAAGTCAGTGAATTAAACCTGAAACTAAAAAACCTTGAAAAACAAAATCAGTAACCCACCTAACAAGTAGTAATTCTGAAAATCAAAGAAGAAAATAATAAAATTTATAGGAAACAAAATTTGAACAAATAAATCTAGGAGTCATTTAAAAATGTAATAAAGTAGATGGATTTTTAAAAGAGAGGAAATAAATTGTTTTTTATTAAAAATGAAACAAAATTTCATAACAATTAAATAGAAATTAAAGAAAAGTATCAGAAGTTATTTTTGCCCAATTAAATGCTTTTAAAAACCTGGTGATTTGGAGGAAATGGATAAATACTTCTAAATGTAATAATAATAATAATAGTTAGCACGATAGTACTTTGAGGTTTAAAAAGCACTTTATAAGATTTATCTCATTTCCCTCACACACACACACACACCAACCCTGCTTTTATTATCTCCATTTTACAGATAAGGAAACTGAGGCAAATCAAGGCTAAGTAACTTGCCCAGGGTCACCTAGTTAAAAAGTATTTGGCCTCAGGCCTTTCTTACTCCAAATTGAGTGTTTCATCATTCAGGTGACTAAACATAAAATATGTCTATTAACAGGAGTAAAAGACAATTTAAATTACTATTTAAGCATTTAACCCACTATTAGAAAAATAATTGAACTAGCCATAAAATGATGTCCCAAAAGACTTTATTTATTTTGAGTTTTACAATTTTCCCCCATCTTACTTCCCTCCCCCACCCCCACACAAGGTGATTTGCCAGTCTTTACATGGTATATATCGATCCAAATTGATGATGAGAGAGAAATCATATCCTTAAGGAAGAAAAATAAAGTATAAGAGATGGCAAGATTACATAATAAGATACCAGGTTTTTTTTTCTAAATTAAAGGTAATAGTCCTTGGTCTTTGTTCAAACTCCACAATTCTTTCTCTGGATACAGATGGTATTCTCCATCGCAGATAGCCCCAAATTGTCTGTTACAGATAAATTCTAACAAATATTCAAATAATAATTCAATCCAATATTATACACAATATTTGAAATAATAGGAAAAGGCACTCTTTAAATAGCTTATTATGATAAATACACCATGGAGAACCAAAACAGAGAAGGAAAAGTATTGACCCATATAACTAATGAAGGATGATGCAAAAATTTGAAATAAAATATTAACAAATAATTACAACCACCATTGGAAGGATTATATACTATGACTAGGTTACATTTAAACCTAGAATGCAGTGTTGGTTCAAAATAAGACAATAAATATGATAAATCATATTAATAACATAAATAATAAAAACTCATAATTATATTAATACATGCTGGTAAAGCCTTTAACAAAATCCAATGTTTATATTAAAAACTTCAGAAACAGAAATAAATGGTTCTTTACTATGTTCCTTAGCTTAGCAAATACTTGAGGAAAAGGATCTTTTTTTGTAAAAAATATTTATAATTGTTCTTTTTGTAATATTTCCAAACTGGAAACTAAGAGATTGCCATCCTAGTAGAAACATCTAAAATTGGGGTATATGAATGTTTTTAAATTACAATTTATTCCTTTAATCAACAGAAATCTATTTTCTTCCCCATTAAAAAGAAAAACAAAATATTTGTACAAATTTGCATGATCAAGCAAAATAAATTTCTCATTGTCTATGTCCCCAAAATAAATGTCTCATTCTATAACCTAAAATCCTCCATCACCTCTATTAGGAAATAGTATGTTTCATATTGGGACCTCTAGAATCATGAGTGATTGGTCATTGTGCTGTTGATCAGAATTCATTGTTTTGAAAGTTATTTTTACAGTGTAGCTTATTTTATAAATTATTCTTTGATTCTGCTCACTTTATTCTTCATCAGTTTGGAAACTGGTCTGTGTTTTTGGATCCAAAATTATCCATTTTTCTTTTTTTTTGGTACTGATGCTATAGTATTAAATTCTTCTTGTGGTTCTACCTACTTCCTTCTCCATCAGATCATGCAAGTGTCTTTGAAAACATTTTTTTTCATTCCTTACAACACAATAGCATTTCATTCCATTTATATATTATAATTTCTTCATTTATTTCCAAATCAATGTCCATAATTTCTAGTTTCCTTTTGGAGTTTGGATTTTTGGGGGGATAGAGGGTGAAGATTGATACAATTGGGGTTAAGTGACTTGCTAGGTATCTGCGACTGGATTTGAACTTAGTTCCCCCTGACTCTAGGTCTGGTACTCTGTCCACAAGTCTGCCTTCCTCTATTAATTTCCAGTTTCTTGCCACCACAAAAACAGCTGCTATAAATGTTTTTTTTTGTATATTTAGAACCTTTTCCTCTTTCTCTGATTTCTTAACAATGGAATAACCTGGGTCAAATGTCATGATAACTTATTTGGAGCCTTTTTAAAAAAAAAATTCTAAAGAAAGTCTGAGTTTCTTCCCTTGATATCTAAACATTCATATCTTAAGCCATTTATCAATTATTGAATTATTGAATGATTCTTAATCTTATAAATTTGAATCAGTTCCTTAAATATTTTTAGAAGTGAGAAACTTGTGACAAAGATTCTCTTTATCAGGGAAATGTGCTTCCCCCCCCCCAGTTAATTATTTCCCTATTAATTTTAGCTTTATTGGATTTGTTTATGCAAAAAGATTTTAATTTTAGACAAACAAAATCATTCATAATATTTTCTGTGATGCTCTTTATCCGTTGTTTGATTATGAACTTTCCCCCTCTCTACAGATCAGCATTTTTTTCATGTTTCTCTAATTTATTTTTGATATATAAACTTTTATATCTAGGCCATCCATGTATCCATTTGCAGTTTTTCTTGGCATAAGGTGTGAGGTGTTAGTCTAAATATAAATTTATTCAATAAAGTTGTCAAATATACCCAGCTGTTTTTATCAAATAATGAATCCTTACCTAAATTGCTAGGGTATTTGTTCCTATCAATCACTGGTTATGAGGTTCATTTGCTTCTGCATATTTTGTATCTAATCTGTTCCACTGATTGAGCTCTATTTTTAGATTAGTACCAAATTGTTTTGTAGTATAGAGATCTGGTACTACAGGAACCTGTTCTTCCCCACTTTTTTCATTATTTCCCTTGAGATTCTTGACCTATTTTTGCCTCCATATGAATTTTTTTATTTTTTCTGCTTTTACAGAATAAATCTTTGCTAGTTTTATTGTTCTAACTTTGAATAAACCAATTAATTTGGGTAGCATAATTTTTATTATACTGACTCATGCTATCCATGAATAATTTATCTCTCTAATAATTATTTTTCTGACTTTATTTCTGTAAAAAGTTGTGTTTATATAGTTCTTGTGAGTATCTTGGAAAGGAGACCCAAGTATTTTACATATTCTATAATTATCTTGAATAGAACTTGTTTCTTCCTGATAGTTTTTATTGGTATTATGTAGAAATGGGGCAACTAGATGGAGCAGAGTACATTTATTAATTGTGCCACCCTGGGAAAGTCACTTAACCTTCCTAAGGTCAGGAGGATCCTTAGTCCTTATTGGGTATGCAAGCCAACACATAGAGAACTTGTCAAGATAAAAAGGATTCCAAGCACTGACCCAATGACCAAAAGTTCTGCCTCAGCTTGAAGCTTTCCCTTAGTGCCTGCCCTCTGAGATTATTTCCAATTTAGACATATACAATTTGTACAAATCTCTGCACAGGGTGTTTCTCTCTTTAGTCTGTGATCTCAAGGATGGGGACTATACAGAACCAGCTGCATAGTAGATGCTTAATAAATGCTTGTCAACTTGATTTCTATTCATTTTGTCTATATTTGTATACATACAATGTTATTTCTTCTGGATTATAAACTCCTTGAGGGCAGGACTTTGTATTCCTAGAGTTTAGCACAATTCCTGGGATATAGTAGGAACACTGGGTGGGAGGTAATAGGGGGTTAAGTGACTTGTGCAGGGTCACATAGCTAGTAAGTATCTGAGGTCAAATTTGAACTCAGGCTTTCCTGATTCTACCATTGGTGCTCTATTTGTTGTGTCACCTTGTTGCCCCCATATGGTAATAAGTACTTGGTAATTAATCAATTAATCCACAAAGAGTAAAGATACTTACTTAGTTATGTGTGACCCTGGACAAGTCACTTAGCTTCTGACTCAATTTCTTCATTTGTAAAATGGATATAATAATAGCAGCCATGACCTGAGGTTATTGTGAGGGTTTAATGAAATAATATTTTCATAGTGCTTTGCAAATCTCAAAGAGTTACATTAATTCTTACTACTATTACTACTACTACTTCTAGTACTACTAGTACTACTACTACTACTACTATTACTAATACTATTACTAGGCTGGCCTTCACTTGCTAGATAACTTCAGTGTAAGGTTTATAGAAAAGCTTCCTGAGGAAATAGATTCTTTCACTCAAGCCTCTGTGTCCCAAACCTGGACTAACATTTTTATCACAAAACCTTCTTACTGATGATTCATGTCATAGTCATTTTTATTTTGGGTTCTGTTCATTTTTTTGGTACTGGTCCATCTTTCTTATACTCCACAGATTTTCAGAAATCATAGTCAATTGCTCAGAAATCATTTCTGCAATTTTTTTTCATTGTTATAGGCTACAGATCCTTGGTTTCTGGTTACTGGAACTCACTGAGAAACCAAGTACTTTTTAATGGATCTTCATCCAACTACCAACTGTTTTGTCATCATTATCACCTTCATCATCACCATCATAAGCACCACCACCTTCATCACTACCATCACCAGTACCATCATCATATTATTACCATCACTTTCATCACCATCACAATCATCATCGTTGTTGGTGTTATTATCATTATTAGTCAGTGAAGGAGAAGGAACACTGACTTGGGAGTCAAAGGACCTGATTCAAATACTCTCTCTGATGCTTACTCCCTATGTGATCTTGAGCAAGTCACCTAGACCCCAATTTCACTAAAGAAAAAGAATTGAGGGGAAGCCCACAGCCCTGGAGTCAGGAGTACCTGGGTTCAAATCCAGCCTCAGACACTTAATAATTACCTAGCTGTGTGGCCTTGGGCAAGCCACTTAACCCTATTTGCCTTGCAGAAACCTAAAAAAACCCTAAAACAAAAGAAAAAGAATTGAACTAGATGACAGCTAAGGTATTTCCTAGATCTGACTCTATGACCCTATGATCTTGAATTTCAATTTTTTTTGTCTTATACACTTTGATCTGAACTCAAGTTATATCTGTGTGACTGAGAAGACAGTGCCTGAATAGATAAATATCTGAATGTTAATTACAATTCTTGCTCCAGGCCAGATACACCAGGGAAAACAAGTTGCAAAGCACAGCAACAACCAGAATGGAAGGAGAAGATCATTCAATTTGGTCAATCAGCAATGGTTAATTTATCCTGCTTCAGTTGTTCTGTATCAAAGGCCCGGAGTGGGAAAGGAAATGGTTTGAAGCTATTTGAACTGATGACTAAGATCTTGGATAGATGCTTTGATCTTGGCAACAAGAGGGGCAGCTAGCTTGCTCTGTGGCTAGAGCGCTAGATCTGGAGTCAAGAAGACTCATTTTCATGAGTTCAAATCTAAGATAGTTATTAGCTATGTGACCCAGGGTAAGTCACTAGTTAATTCAGTTTCCTCATTTGTAAAATGAGCTGGAAAAGGACATGGCAAACCACTCCAAAAAACTCTTTTCCAAAAAATCGACAAATGGGGTAACAAAGAGTCAAACATGACTAAATAATAAAAAGATGACTGGAATGTACTTATGTTGTCCTTCTATTGGGAAAAAGTAGTTATAGGAAGAGGAAGTGCTTCCATTTGAGGTTCTCTTGTGATACTGAGATTTGCTGTTTATATTTATGTGATCATATCTAATCAGGAGTGCCATTATTACAGATGTCATTCTTCAGTTGTCTCCAAGCTCCTCACATGATTGAGAGCTGAAAGGAACATAACTTTTCTAAATGTTCCCCAGGTGTATATCCAAAGTGAAATTCTAAGGAGCCTGTATCGGGAGGGGAGAGCATCTGTCTTAAAACCATCCTTAGAATCATCACCACAGGCACCTAAACTGGTCAATCAATCAATCAACAAGCATTTATTAAATGTCTATGGTTCAGGCACTATGCCTGGTGCTGAGGAAGAGAGAAGAAAAAGAAGAAGGAAGAGGAGGAGGAGAAAAAGAAGGAAGAAGGAAGAAGGAAAAGGAAGAAGGAAAAGGAAGAAGAAGAAGGAAAAGGAAGAAGAAGAAAAAGAAGGAAGAAGAAGAAAAAGGAGAAGAAAGAAGAAGATAAGAGGAAGATGAAGACGAAGAAGGAAAAGAAGAAGAAGAAGGAGAAGAAGAAGAAGAAGAAGGAGAAGAAGAAGAAGAAGAAGAAGAAGAAGAAGAAGAAGAAGAAGAAGAAGAGGGAGGAAATGGGGAATGGAAAGAAAGGAAAAGAAAAAAAGTGACAGTCTGTTCTTAGAAGGACCCCATCAGGGTGAATGAGAATATTAGAATTAAGGGGCAACTAGATTTTTATGTTATTTGTCTTTCTTCTGGAAGGAGACCATGACATAAGGAAGGTGATGCCATGACATGCAATTAAGTTGGATTTATGAGGAGAGTTGTTCTAAGTCACCAGTCACTTTTTCTTACAGACCCATTGGGATCTAGCGACCAGATGTGGATCAGGATGACTGGAGATGGTCCTGGATGCAGTGGGAGACCTTGGCCTTTTAAAGTTATGTCTAACTTAGGTCGAAGTTTGACTAAGACAAGGTTCAATCAGTCATTAAGGTCAGGTAAGAGACAGATGGGGCAAAGAATGATCACTTTCAAAAGAAGGAAAAAAATTGTTTGGACGGTAAAACTCAGGATATCTTGGTGATTTAGGCAGATGGGAAAGAGAAGAAACAAGGAACCTCTTTTTGTGTTGTCCAAAGGAAAAAAATCTTTCTGGGAGGGGAAATATAGTGAATAAAACAACAGTCCTTCAAACTCAATTCAAACCCAGCCTCAGACACTTGTTATCTATGTGACCCTGGGCAAATTATATATCCCTGATTACCTCAAAAATAAATAAATAAAAGGAGAAAGATACTTGTTTTGGTCAGATACTTTCTTTTTTGAATGTTCATCTAGTTCTGATTCATCAGTTAACCAAAAGTCTGTCTCCTCACTATGTTATTAGTGAACCAGAAAAAGTAATAGAATATCACTCCCTATGCAAGTGTGAAGGGAAACTGTGTCAGCAGAGGATGCTGGACATGTTCATAAGGACTGGGCTTGTTGGCCAGTCTTCTCCTAAATAAGCTGGAGAGTTTAATTTATATTCTTAGTTAAATTCTAGAATGTATTTATTTTTACTTTTTCTTATTTAATATTTATTTTTTCTTATTTTGTATAAATGTTTTTATACATTAATAAAATATTCTTGTTTAAGAGTAAACAAAATATCCCCTCCCCCCAAAAAAATAGACTCACTTGAGAGATAAAGTAAAGGGGAGAGAAAAAATTAAAATAAAAAAATAGTAGTAATAATTGTGGGTATGGCCAGGTTACACAATGGACAGAGCACCAGCCCTGGAGCCATGAGCACCTGAGCCCACATCCGGCCCCGAACACCCAACACTCACCCAGCTGTGTAACATGCAAGCCACCCCAACCCCGCTGCCCTGCAAAAACCAAAAAAAAAAAAAAAAAGATCCAAAATAAAATAAAATAGTAATAATAGTAGGAGTGGCTGGGTGGCGGACAGAGCATTGGCCCTTGAGCCAGGAGCACCCGGGTCCAAATCTGGCCTCAGACACCCAACAATCACCCTGCTATGTGGCCCCAGGCAGGCCACCCAGCCCCATTTGCCCTGCACCCCCCCAAAATAATAATAATAATAATAATAAAATGTGCTTGAGTCTGTGTTCCAACACCACCAACTCTGTCGTGGGTGGATCACATTCTTTATGATAAGTCCATCACAAAAGTTGCTGATCGCAACTCCCTCCTTTTGTATTTCTCCACTACCATGTACTATATTTTCTCTCTCCTTTCACTCTGACTCTGCTGTAGGGTAGCTGAGTGGCACAGCAGACAGGTCCCTAGCCCTGGGACCAAGAGGCCCTTAGCCCCCATACCACCCCTTAGGCCCAGAATCTACCTGGCCCTATATTCCCGGACAGGCCATCCAATCCCAGACCCTTGCAAGAAGTAAAAAGGAAAATGTGTTATATCTGACCACTCTCCCCCCATGGTCCATCCTCTCCTCCATCACTCACATCACCCCCCTTCCCCCTGCCCCCCCTTCTTACTCCAGATACCTATACCCCATTGAGTATATATGCTGTTTCCTCTCCTAGCCACCTCTGATGAGAGCAAAGGTTCCCTCATTCCCCCTTGCCTCCCCCCTTCCATAACATTGCAATAGCTCATTGTAATAATAAAAAAATCTTATTATATGAAATGTCTTGGCCTTTTCCCCCTCTCCTTTTTCTTTCTCCCATTACATTTCCTTTTTTTCTATTGACTCCATTTTTACACCATATTTTATCTTCAAATTCAGCTTTCTCCTGTGCTTCAACTATAAAAGCTCCCTATACCTGCTCTATTAACTGAGAAGGTTCATATGAGTATTATCAGTGTCATTTTTCTATGCAGGAATACATGCAGTACATCATCATCAAGTCCCTCATATTTTCCCCCTCTCCTTCAATCTCCATGCTTCACCTGAGTCCTGTGTCTGAAGATCAAACCTTCTGTTCAGCTCTGGCCATTTTAACAGGAACATTTGAAATTCCCCTGGTTCATTGAAAGTCCATCTTTTTCCCTGGAAGAGGAAAAGAGTTTTGCTGGGTAGTTGATTCTCGGTTACATTCTGAGCTCTTTTGCCTTCCGGTATATTCTATTCCAAGCCCTACGAGCTTCCAATGTAGTTGCTGCTAAGTCCTGTGTGATTCTGACTGCACCTCCTTGATATTTAAATTGTGTCCTTCTGGCTGCTTCTAATATTTTCTCTTTGACTTGGGAGTTCTGGAACTTGGCTATAATATTCCTAGGGGTTGGTTTTTTGGGATCTCTTTCTCAGGGGGATCAGTGGATTCTCTCCATTTCTATTTTGCCCTCTGCTTCTAGGATATCAGGGCAATTTTCCTGTAGTAATTCTTTGAAAATGATGTCAAGGCTCTTTTCCTGATCATGACTTTCAGGTATTCCAATAACTTTTAAATTATCTTTCCTAAATCTGTTTTCCATATTCGTTGTTTTTTCAATGAGATGTTTCACATTTTCTTCTAATTTTTTCATTTTTTTGGTTTTGAAGTATTGAGTCCTGATTTCTCATAAATTTATCAATCTCCCTGAGTTCTGTTCTTGTCTGAAGGATTTGTTCTCCTCAGAGAGTTTTCTTATCTCTTTTTCCATCTGGCCAATTTTGCTTTTTAAAGCATTCTTCTCCTCAATAACTTTTTGAACTGTTTTATCCATTTGACCTAAGCTGGTTTTTAGCATGCTATTTTCTTTAGCATTTTTTTGGATTTCCTTGACTAGGCTGCTGACTTCATTTTCATGTTTTTCCTGCATCTCTCTCCTTTCTTTTCCCAGTTTTTCTTCCAACTCCCTCATTTGATTTTCAAAGTCTTTTTTGAGCTCTGTCATAGCCTGAGCCCAAGTTCTGTTTCTCTTGGAGTCTTTAGATGCAGGAGCTTGTGCTTCCTCATCTTCAGACTGAGTGTTTTGATCCTTCTTGGGCTCATATGCAAAATATTTCTCAATGGTCTTCCTCTTTTCTCTCTACTTGCTCATTTTGCCAGCCTAAGCCTGTTTTTTGGGGTGCTTCCTAAGCTTTTTGGACACTCCCACAAGGATCTCAGTGTGTGAGGCTCTGTCCTCCCTCCTGATTGGTGAATATGTGCCCCCCTCTGCCTTGGGGCTGAGGTAGGGGTGGCCCTGCTGTTCTATGGGGGACCTAGACTGCGAGCAGGATCTGAATGTGGTCAGAGCCCCAGAGTCCTGTTCCAGGGGTAGAGGACAGAGCTCTGCAGTCTCTCTCTCTCTTCACTCTCCTCCTTAGGTTCAATGGGCTCATGCCCTGGGGGGCTCCTGCTTACTGGCTCTGCCTGCTTCTGTTTCCTGGATCTGGGCTTCTGTGGCCACCCTCTTCGCTGTGTGCCCTGAGGGCTGGGCTTCACGTGCTTGCTCTGGCAGAGGTCCCCACTGTTCCCCCAATTTGTGCCTGGTGCTCCCCGGGTCATAGCTCAGGAAACTCCGCCCCTACTGTGAGCCACTGCTCCCAGCACCCTGGGGCTGCCTCCGGGAGGCTGAAGTTCTTTCCCTCTGGTGGGCCACCCCTCTGGTAGGCTGCGCCCCCAACCCTGGGGAGCAGAGCCTTTCTGCTCTTTTCCAAGTTACCTTGAGTAGGAATAGGGCCTCACTGGGTCCATCTGTTGGTTCTGTGTCTCGAAAATTTAGTTAGAGTCCTTAGTTTCGAAGAGTTATGAGAGAGCATCTAAGACACAATTCGTTCTTGTCACCATCTTGGCTCTGCCTCCCCGGATGTATTTTTTTTTAAATTGTTTTTGCATCATCTCCATTTCCCAGTGTGTCCCACTCCCTCCCCTTTGCAGAGATATATCCTTTAAAGAATTTTTAAGAAGGAATTTTTAATTAATTAATTAATTAATTAATTAATCAACTTATCAAAAACACATGCCATTACATCTAGTATTTCATACATCTGGCTCCCTGCTTTTGCAAAGAAGCAAAGTGAGGTGTATTCTAATATTTATTTGGGAGAATCATATTGGTTTTTATAATTCTGAAATATTTGGTTTCAATTGTTTTGTTTTGATTGTTCTTTCCATTTACATTATTGCAGTCAATATATACAACTTTATGTTTTCTTGGGGCCACTTACTTCACTTTGTATCCATTCATGTTAAGATCATATTGTCAAAAGCGATAGGGATTATTTAAGTGCTGAACTTAAATTTGGAAATGAAAGGGCTAATTGCAATATTATAGCACCTAGCTTTGTGTGGAAAGCCTTGTCACCAGACAGAGAATTACTAACATAAGCATGTTTTTGTAAACTGACCTCAATGTGACTGTCTTCTCAGACCAAGCATAACCTTGCACCATTATCTCTAGGGTACCTTCCTTGCACTCTCTTCCTCTCAAACTCTATCCTTGAAAATTTTGCAGATGAAAAATTTCCAAGCCTTTGGGGTACCTGGCTATGGTCCAAAATCTTTCTTTAGAAATCCCATCTCCCCCCACCCCCAATCAGTCAATTATCTTAAATCCCTTCTTTCCTTAACTCTACAAGCTTAAGACTAATAGAGGCTGGCTGAAACAGGTTCCTGACTATGTGAGTTCTCTCATAATCATCTATGAACCAGGATAGGGTCCCTACAACCTTTCTGGGTCTCTTCTTGCAACATTTCTTTTTTTTTTTGCAAGACTTAAGTGACTTGCCCAAGGTCACACAGCTTGGTAATTATTAAGTGTCTGGGGTCAGATTTGAACTTGGGTCCTCCTGACTCCAGGGCCAGTGCTCTGTCCACTGTGCCACCTAGATGGGCCCCCACCCACAACATTTCTTGATGTAAAGACCTGGTAACTACTTGAGATTCTCTTTATCAGTCCGAGGAATCTCAAAGGAAGGTAGGTATTTTCTTTTGATTTTTCTCTCCACTTCCCTGTTTCCCTCTTTTCTGCTCTGCAGTGGTCCCTGGAAAGACCCAACCCTTCACAAGTGATGGTTACTTTTGGTATCAAAGAACCTACTAGCAAGGGGACTCAGTCAAATTGAGGGGAACTTGGTTAGAAGAGATGCCATCTACAAAGTCACATCATTTTTCTCCTTTTTCACTTTCCCTTCTAGTACCCTGGGAAACAGGGTAAGACCAAAGGGCATGGGACAGGGACCTTCAACTTCAAGGATTTCTCCTTTGGACTTTTCTGAATCACTGAACAAATTTGAATCTGGTAAGATTAAACAAAGTCACCTTCATCCTCCCCTATAAAATCACCTAATCTCAAAAAATTATGAAATGGCCAAAAGAACAGGTCTCTAGATTATAATACAGTTTGGCTTTTTTCTCCACCTCTCAGTGGAGAAACTCTTAAGAGGAAGCTTGTAATTGCCCTTCCCACCAGACCCTCTCCATTTTCACTGGACCCTGGAAGGGGGAATTGGTAGGCAGAAGCAGGAGTTTCAAAACCTGACCTGGATTTAATATCCCCTGGTCCCCACACTTTGGTTCATCTAAAATTTTACAATTTAATTCTCATGGAGAAATACAATCATTCTCATCTCCACTTGCTATATTTTGAATTCTAGTCCAGAAGTTTGCAGATACTATGACTGATAGGAGATAATTGCTGTTCCCCAGTGGATTCTTGAGGGGATTATGAAAAGCTCAGTTCAAATCCAGCTTCGGACACTTAATAATTACCTAGCTGTGTGGCCTTGGGCAAGCCACTTAACCCCATTGCCCTGCAAAAACCTAAAAAAACAAAAACAAAAAGAAAAAAAATGAGAAGCTCAGAAAGATCCCCCCACAATTCTAATGTTTTCCTCTATTTTTTAGATTTTTTGGATTTGTTTAACAGATTCTTGTTGTCTCATGAAGTAATCAGTTTCTTTGAATTCTATTCTTTTTTTTTAGAGGAGAATTTTTTCCATTTACCTTTTGCAATTCCTTTTCCCATTGATCAATTCTATTTTTGAAGGAGTTTTCCATTTGCCCAATTGTATTTTCCAAGGATTTGTTTTCTTGTTGCAAGGTGTTAATTTTCTCTTGAGTTTCTTTCTCCAATTTTTCCAATTGATTTTTAAACTCCTTCATGATCTCTTCTAAAAAAGTGTTTCTAGGATGGAGACCAATTCATATTCTCCTCAGAAGTTCTAGATCTCTCTGAGTTAGGGTCTTTGGCTTTGAGGTAGCTTTAAATGGATTCACCTTTCCACTGGCCTTTCTTGATTTTCCTAGGATTTTGTGTTGGGGGAGGGGCTGGCTCATAGGCCTTTGGTTTTGAAACTCCTAGAGGCTTTGCTCACTAGGTTTAGTAACTCCAAGTGGTCAGGCCAGCAGGGAGTGCTGGTTGCTTTCTCTGAAGTGTCTGGGGCCTTGATTTGAGGCTCTCTCCCTAGATCTGGGGTGGGAGTGGAGGGAACATCAGGGTCTGAATTATCCTTGGACAATGTGGGCTGGGTCCTTGGGATATTTAGTTAATCTCATTGTTCACTCAACACTGAGAGAGATCTGCTTCCCACTCCTGAGCCTGGGGGGTGGGGGAGTTGTTACTGGGTTTGCTCTAGAAGAGTCCCTCTCACAGGGATTGGAGGGGAGCTCAACTGGAAATACTGGGACTCTGTTGAAAATGCTAGGCTCGGGGCAGCTAGGTGGCACAGTGGATAAAGCACCGGCCCTGGAGTCAGGAGTACCTGGGTTCAAATCCGGTCTCAGACACTTAATAAGTACCTAGCTGTGTGGCATTGGGCAAGCCACTTAACCCCATTGCCTTGCAAAAAAACTAAAAAAAAATGCTAGGCTCATAGCCCTGGTCTTCCTGGCCATCAGAGATGAGCAGATTTATGTCTAGCTGCTAAGCTGGAGCTCTCCCACCCGCTATACTGCATTCCTGCCTGTTCACAAAGCCAAAGCTTCTAAGGCTGCTTGGAGGTCAGTTCTGGGTCTCACTGTGCTGCCCCTGCACTGACTCTCTGCTCTCTGTCTTGGGTTCACCCACATTCCCCTGAGACAGACCTTGTTGGTAGGTATTCTTCTCCTTCGTTCTTCTCTGGATTTTGTGGATCTGAATTCTGTTAAGAGGCTTGATTCATATTAGTTCTGAGGGAAAGCCAGGAGACCCTAGCACAATGGGAAGTCCTCCACAATTCTGATAAATGCTCCACACTGAAATACATCTTTCCTTCCTCTACTGAGGGAGCTGCTGTTCTGGGTGTGCATTCTTAATGGATCTGAGGTTTCAAACACCATTAGTCCAACTTTTGAATTCTTTTTTGCCTAGCTTCATCACTATTTAGAGGACCATGAGAGATTACCAAACCTGCAGGTATGTATATAATTGACAAAATCCGAAACCTGAATCGGTATAAGATTTTTATCAGTGCTGATAAAACATCTTTGCATGTGTACGTATGTCTTTGACACATTTCTCTCTACTGTGGATTGTCATTCCCCCTGGCTCCCAGTTTTATTTTCATTGTCTTCTTTCCACTGTTTTACAGTTGGGAGAAGGGAAGGTCAGACTGCTCCCCAACAAAGTGACTTGTGTGGGAAGGTAAAATTTATTTGGAAATTGTCATCTTGAAAGGGGGAAAGTTTATCTTCTTATTCCTTGCTTGAATTCTGGTACAGGGGATTTCCCCCACATCCTTTTTTTTTCACTTCTCACAGCTTTTTTTTTTTTCAAAATGCAGTTTAACTTCTGAATAATGTAAAGCTCACTCCATTCTTGGAATTATACTAATAGTTTCAAAGTTTATTTGTCTCATAAAAAAAGTAAATGGGAAAAGGTAAAAAAGCAATTGATCACTGCAAATGTTTCTTGCTATAATTTATGTAAGACTTCTATTAATTTTTTATGTTTGAAGTTTAAAGAAATGTGTTGCTACTTACCATTCAATTAAGGAAGTAAAATGAATAAGTTTTGTTGCTATTTTTGTAAGTTTTATAGAGAAGATTGGATTTTTGAAAATTTTTATTTATTTAAGGCAATGGGGTTCAGTGACTTGCTCAAGGTCACACACCTAGGCAATTATTAAGTGTCTGAGGACGGATTTGAGCTCAGCTCCTCCTGACTCCAGGGCCAGTGCTCTCTATTCACTGCACCCCCTAGCCACCCCTAGTTTTTGAAACTTTTATAGAGAAAGTTGGATTTTTGTAAGTTTTATAGGGAAGGTTGGGTTTTTGAACTATATGTGACCAAATAATGCTTATAGAAGATGGTTAAAGGATATAAACAGAGTATATGAGAAGGTTTGACTTTTTTATAAGTAAAAAGATTAATTTTGAAAATTTATTTAAAAATCAATGTAAAAAGAGAAAAGAGTATAGAGAGCTATGAATCAACAGATAAGCTGTGCCTCACGAGTCGATTCATAAACTATGGAGCTTCATCTAGAATTATGTAACTCAGACTTGTACAAAATTGAGATCTACTCATAAATGTGATTGAGCTAATTAAAAAAACCTTAATATTGGATTATTCCTTTTGTAATATTTATCACTTAACTGACTGGAAATTTAAAAACCCATAATATGAAATGTTTGGGATATATAGCATTTGTGTTAAATATAGTATTAAAATAAAAAATTGGGATTTTGAGTAATGTCATTTGAAATATAGAGTCTAGTGTATTTGAATTCAGTTTTGATCACATTCAAAATGAAATGTCTCTCCTAATTTATTGTTTAAGATGAGTCAGAATTTATTGTACTATTTGATATTAAAAATTTAGAAGCTGAGAATACAAAAAACTCCCTCTACTTTAGTTTACTATTCTGTAAGGTAATCTGAGTTTACTATTCTATAAGGCAATCTGAGAATATATTTAACTAAATCATGAAATTTTTAGGTTTTTAACAGTTATAATTACTAATAAAGGATAAATACTTTCATAATTTAGAACACTGGAAAATTAGAATTACACTGCTGAAAATAAGAAGACATTAATTAAGAAGTTATAAATTTCTAATATTGAAAGGAAAATCATTTAAGGTTATTTTGAGTATGAATTTTGAAATTCTTAAGATTGTTAACTGATTTATAAAGAAAATATTGAAAGAAAAAAGATAATTTTTAGAACCATCCACTCATAAATCTTTATCAAGTGCTTTGTGCTGCAAAATTTCTATTAAATAAGGAAAAATCTTTGCAAGAAGAGGGTACAACACACAAGCATGTTTAACCCAAATGATATATGTATATATATATACATATATGTATATATACATATATGTTTATATATATATATATACATACACAAGTTTGTATCATTGGAGGATGTATTCATATATGAGTCAATTTGGAGATTTAATGTGACATTATTTCTAGTGACAAAGGTAAAGACAAAGAAAAATGTGTTACCATCATGTTGTAGTTCTGTAGATTATTCTGGGAGCAGGGGAGATGGTCATAGCCTGTTAGCAAGAGAGCAAATTCCCTAAGTCTCTTTGGACCAGAAAAGCAGTTGGGTGAAACTTTGTTTTTAAATCTACAATGTGTTTGTAAAAGGGAATAAATTAGATATTAAGTCCAGATTTTATACAATTTAATTAATATACTTAATATACTTAATTTGTTATTTGACATTAAAATAAATGAGGAATACACATGAATTTGAAATTTGTTAACTAGTTGATTTACTTCATGTGATCATAAACTGCCTAGCACCGGGCAAACACTTCCTATGTTAACTGTCATTGTTTCCTCAACTAAGAATAAATACTTCATATCTGATCATTTTATAAGATTTTTTAAAATGTGAACAGCATATATTATGATGCTAATGGTGACAAGATACCTGTAAGGTAATTTAGAAATGCATTTAACTATGCAAGGTGTCACCTTATCAGTAAGGAATTTTGTTTCAAGTTTCAAATAATGTTAATTTTCTTGGTCATAATGTATAATTGGTAAGCTTTTGTACAAGTCACAACTTGAATATTATAGAGTATGAACTGAAAGAAAAAGAAAAATCAATGGAAAAATGTTTTTAAATAAGTTATGTTATTTATCAGCCTTAGTTTTGTAACTATCTGGATTTTTTCCTCCTTTGCCTAAAGTTAAGAAGTATTATATCTAAAACTATTTGTTATCACTTATTAAATTAAATTATTTGAAGTTATTGTTATAATGTTGAAACCTAAAAGTCAAGACTACAGTCCACCACAGGATAGATGAGTGGGCAGATGGGAACAACAAACTCAGTTCCCTTCTTTGGAGTTCTTGACAGTTTAATCTGGGTAAGGTCAATTAGTTCTGGGAAATAAGCCAATTTTGAGCCATGGAATTTCAAAACAGTGTCTAATACAGAAATTATTGCTGATGATTTAATCTTTTCATCAGAACAAATTCAAACTGGAAGAGAAAAACAAGTGAGGAATTCTAAGTGAAATCTCTCATTTATGTATGAATTAATACACTCTTTATTGCAAACCCATGAGAGAAAAGCAACTAAGTTGCAATTTGCAAAATTGTTATTTAAGGTAACTTTTTTGTTCTGAGGTTTGACTTTAGATATTGCTATCTGATGGATTATTAAATCAGCAATCCACCTTTTGGAAACACTGCTACAAACTAATGCCACAAGCTACCTAAAAGAAAGATGATATCCTAAACTGTTATAGGTGGAGATATCTGTAAACAAACTGAAAGGATGATCTTTGATCTTAGTCCTCCTGGCTCAGTTTCTCCATTGTGCTCCTTTGAGAAGGAATGTTTCCCACCTGCCTTTTCCTGAGTATGACCATTAAGCACAGTAGATAATACATGATAGGTTGTCAACTCGGTCACTTACCTAAGTTATCAAGGATTAATTTGAAATTGTTTTAATCATGTCCTAGCATTTTCTCTCTTTAGTAATTTTCCAAATTCAGAGCAAGTAGTCAATGAAATTCATGGGTGCAAGCATAATATGCTTTGGTACCATGAAATGTTCCCCAACATACTGAAAAGACCAATGCCACCTGGATGGGAAACTGCCACAGAATATATTCTAGATATATTGTTTTAACTACTGACTACCAAAAATCATAAAGTACTATTTTATTATCTATATTTCTCTGTATTGTGGCTCTTCCTTTTTGCTATTGTTATGTGTATATTAACAATTACCAATAGGTTGGACTCTGGACTGAGTGTATAATAGAAAAGATCTCATAGATGCAGAAGGTCCATGAGATTCTTGTCTGCTAGGATCTTCCCTTAGATGGAACTCTTGGCTTTTCTCTTTGCTTTCCCTGATACTCACTCCCAGCACACTCGAATCAAAATGAAAATTTGGGGGGAAATGTTCTCTGGTACACATGCAAAGGCACTGCTATTATCACTGGAAACATGAAACCATTCTTTCCAACTTAACTCTTACTGTGTTGTTCCTTGCAAATGACACCTCTCATATTCTCCCTGATATTCAGGAATCACTGAATTCTGGCCAATGTTGTGTTTGATAATCAGATTGTTCTATACCTCCTAACCTCTTTTGGAGATGTCTATGCAATTATTTCCTGCTGGAAGTCCATCAATAATTCTCACCAGGTTGAGCTCCTAAATGAGACTTCATCAATATTTTTGCTAACCTGCTAACAGTACCTTTAGAGACAGCTCTATGTGAGACATCTGTCCTTTTGTGATCACAATTAAAGAACTGAGGAATGGATGGGATTAAGCAAAGTGCTTACTTGAACTTTGAAATGAAGGGGTTATTTGTGATACTATAGCATCTAGCATTGTGGGGAAAGAGGGCTCACACAGAGAGTTTCTAAACATAAGCATGTTTTTGTAAACTGACCTCAGTAAGACTGTCTTCTCAGACAGAGCACAACCTTGCACCATTATCTCTCTTCTCAAATTCCATTCTTGAAAACTTAAACCCCTTCTTTTCCTTTACTCCACAAGGTTATGAGTAATAAAGGCTGACTGAAATAGGTTCCTATGTGAGTTCTCTCACAATCATCTATGAACCAGGATAGGGTCCCAAGAACCTCTTTGAATCCCTTCCCCCCCTGCAAAAGGACCTATAAATTCAGTGATGTAAGCAGAAAACTTCCAGTGAGGTAATTTCCTGCAGCAATGTAGATTATCAATTGTTCTGCAACTTAGAATTTTAGAGAATAGTCAGATCACAAGTCTAGACCAAAAATCATTAAAAGAATGATTTTGGAGAAATGTTGGCTAAAATGAGTACAAATTAGCACTGGTATTTCTGAGGAATAGAGTAGGGGATAGTTTGGTCATTTCTTCACCTAATTCCAAATTGGGTTGGACCAATTCACAACTCCACCAAAAGTATGTTATCAATATACTCATCTTATCACAATCTCTACAATATTTACTATTCCTACTTCTGTCTTCTTTGCAATTTGCTGGATAGGAGTTGCTTAGAGTTTCTATAATTTACATTTCTTTTAAAAATGATTTGGAATATTTTGATTTGCTTGTTAATAGTTTGCAATTTTTCTTTTGAGAACCATTCATTCCTATCCTTTTGCCTGCTTGTCTATTAAGAAATATGAAAGGCTACTTGGCTACAAAATATCTGGAGCAGCTCTTCTTGTAGTAGCAAAGGAGAGATGTCTGTTAATATAGTATTAGTAATATTGTTTTAATACAAGTATTTGCTAAGTCCTAATCATTATTTCTCTACTTTCATATTCTGCCACCTCCCTTCCATATTAGAAAAGAAGCTCTTTTTGAGTAGGTATGATTTAATTCTTTTGGACTGGAGGGAGGCAATTGGGATCGAGTGACTTGCCCAAGGTCGCATCACTAGTTTCTAGGGATTTCAATTTAGGAGAGAAAAGCTAAGCAATTTTTGTTATATAAATGTGATTGTATATTACTGTGCTATATAAGAAATGATAAACATAATAATTGTAGGGAAGCACAGGAAGAATTTTATGGTCATGTAATGTAAAGTGAGAAAGCACCAATAGATGGCAATATCACCTTGCATACAACAGAGCAGCCCTTTGAAATCTGCTAGCTTTTCATAAACAAACCAATCTAAATAAGAGTATATATATATGCTTATTTTCAATTTCACTTGAATTTCATTTCATTTTATTTTATTTTAGGTTTTTGCAAGGCAATGGGGTTAAGTGGCTTGCCCAAGACCACACAGTTAGGTAATTACTAAGTGTCTGGGATCGGATTTGAACCCAGGTACTCCTGACTCCAGGGCTGGTGCTTTATCCACTGCGCCACCTAGCCGCCCTTGGATTTCATTTTAATACCAAATTTTGTGACTTACCAAAGCTGAAAATAGTGAGTGATTCATCTTTAAATTGGAATACTGCACAATAATTTGTTTTTTGAATGTTATTTTATTCTTCTCAATTACATGCAAAGTTGGTTTTCAGCATTCATCATTTTATAAGTTTTTGAGCTCTACATTTTTCTATCTCCCTCCCCCTTCCCATGACAGTGAATAATCTGATATAGGTTACATATGTACACTCGTGTTCAACACATATTTATATTAGTTATGTTGAAAGAGGGGAAAAGCCATGTTTCCCAGTAATTTATAATTTTAAAAGTACTACCTAAAACTGTGAAAGATTAATTGACTTGCCCAGAGTTAACCATCTTCAATGTCAGAGGTGATATGTGAAAATTTTGATTTTCCAAATTTCAAGGACAGCTACATTTCCCCACACTAAACTGGACTATGTTCTGCATGTCTCAATGTCCACTGAGAAAAGTAGCTTTTCAAAAACATAGGAATAAAAATATTTTCCCATTGTATATCAGAAGTATTGCTATAGAAGGGCATGCTAAATGCCAATTAGAAACTGATTGAAATAGAATATAAAGTAGAGAAGCTTATAGTATTAGGTAAGGGACATTCCATTGGACCAAAAACATCCTACAGCAGTTAAAAAGTTTTCCATCCCATCATTATCCAAAGAGGCACCTTGTAAACTGAAAATTCTTATCCTATTTTTCATCTCAACACATCATCTTCCTTCAAAAAGACACATCATTTTTCTGATGGCAGCGTCTTTTGATTACCCTATTTTTATTGATGTTCCATCTTCTATGGGTCAAGACCTCAGAATTATTTTTGGCTATTTCTTCTTCTGAGACCCTTATATGAAGTATGAAATCATGTTTAAAAGTCTCCTTTTTTTATGGGAGCCAGGAAGATGGTATGAGGGCAGGATTTCACAGAAGCTCTCTTCCAAAATATTCCCCAAAATCTTAAAAATTATGACTCTAATTAAGTTATGGAGAGGCCGAACCAAAAGAAAAAGCCAGTGAAACAATTCTCTAGCCCAAGGTAACTTGAAGATCTGTGGGAAGGCTCTATTCCTCTGAGGTTGGGGAGGGAGCGGGGGCAGCGCAGCTAGGATCACACAGTGCCAGAGTAAAGAACTCTAGCCTTCCAGAACAGCTTGTGGGGCACCTGGACTCATGGAAGCAGAGGTAATATCCAAACTTCCCAACAAAGGGATCACTAAGCACAACTCGGAAGATCAGCGAAGAAACTTCTGCCACAATGAGCTCAGAGCCCAAGCCAGCATGGCCCCAGTGCAGTAGAGGCCCTCAGTGCATCCCCAGCCTGAGAAATTGAAGCCGGCCCAAGGAACCACCTAGCAGCTGTTTCCAGAGCTCAGCCCATGAAAGGAAAGGGAGAGACTGTTAAGGTCTCTCTGCTATTGTTGGGACAGGACTATGCTGCTTTACACATACTCAGATCCAGGTCACAATCTGGTCCCCCATACTGTCACAGCAGAATAGGTACCCTCCTCACAGCTCAGGGCAGAGGGGAGGGCTTGTGGTTATCCACAGACCAGAGTACAGGTAGGAGCACAGTCGCAGTCAGAGCCTCTCCTAAGACCTTGAAGGAACTGATGTCTTTGTTGGGGGGGGGGGGGTGTCCCAATAGCACTCAAAACATTGGGAAGCACCCCAAAACCAGGGCAAAGGCTGGGGAAATGAATAAACAGAAAAAAAAAGAACCTGATCATAGATAATTAGTTTGGTCCCATGGAGGATCAAAACACACACTCAGAAATTGACAAAGTTCAAGCTTATGAATACAAAACCTTCAAGAAAAATAGGAATTGATCTCAGGCTATGGCAGAGCTCAAAATATATTTCGAAAATCAAGTAAGGGAGTAGAGGAAAATTTGGGAAGAGAAATGAGGGAGATGCAGGAAAAACATGAAAACCAAGTTAGCAGTTTGGTCAAGGAGATACAAAAATGTCAAAGAAAACATGTTAAAACATGTTAAAAACCAGTTTAGATCAAATGGAAAAAAAGTCCAAAAAAAGTTAATGAGAAGAATATTTTAAAAAAGCAGAAATGGGGGGGGGGGGCGGCTAGGTGGCGCAGTGGATAGAGCTCCAACCCTAGAGTCAGGAGTACCTGAGTTCAAATCCGGCCTCAGACCCTTAATAATTACCTAGCTGTGTGGCCTTGGGCAAGCCACTTAACCCCATTGCCTTGCAAAAAACAAACAAACAAACAAACAAACTAAAAAAAAGCAGAAATGGACTCTTGGAAAGGGAGATAAGAAATTTCTCTGAAGAAAACAATTCCTTCAAATGTAGAATGGAGCTAAAGGAAACTGCGGACTTTGTGAGGAATCAAGAAGCTATAAAACAAAACCAAAAGAAAGAAAAACTAGGAGAAAATGTGAAATATCTCATTGGAAAAAAGAACTGACCTGGAAATCAGATCCAGAAGAGATAATTTTTTTTTTAGTTTGATATTATTTCCCCAAAATGATTGTTTTCCTGAATTCTCTATGCTTTTGTTTCATCCTTCTTCAAGACTGTTACTTTTTTAAAATTTATTTTTATTAAAGATATTTTTTTGAGTTTTACAATTTTCCCCCCAATCTTGCTTCCCTCCCCCCACCCCAACAGAAAGTACTCTGTCAGTCTTTACTTTGTTTCCATGTTGTACCTTGATCCAAATTGGGTGTGATTAGAGAGAAATCATATCCTTAAAGAAGAGAAGTCTAAGAGGTGACAAGATCAGACAATAACATATGTTTTTTTCTAAATTAAAGGGAATAGTCCTTGAACTTTGTTCAAACTCCACAGCTCCTTATCTGGATACAGATGGTACTCTCCTTTGCAGACAGCCCCAAATTGTTCCCGATTGTTGCACTGATGGAATGAGTGAGTCCTTCAAGGTTGAACATCACTCCCATGTTGCTGTTAGGGTGTACAGTGTTTTTCTGGTTCTGCTCATCTCACTCAACATCAGTTCATGCAAATCCCTCCAGGCTTCCTTGAAATCCAGTCCCTCTTGGTTTCTAATAGAACAATAGTGTTCCATGACATACATATACCACAGTTTGCTAAGCCATTCCCCAATTGAAGGACATTTACTGGATTTTTCAATTCTTTGCCACCACAAACAGGGCTGCTATAAATATTTTTGTACAAGTAATGTTTTTACCCTTTTTCATCATCTCTTCAGGGTATAGACCCAGTAGTGGTATTCCTGGGTCAAAGGGTATGCACATTTTTGTTGCCCTTTAGGCATACTTCCAAATAGCTTTCCAGAAGGGTTGGATGAGTTCACAGCTCCACCAACAGTGTAATAGTGTCCCAGATTTCCCACAACCCTTCCAACAATGATCATTATCCTTCCTGGTCATACTGGCCAATCTGAGAGGTGTGAGGTGGTACCTCAGAGAAGCTTTAATTTGCATTTCTCTAATAATTAATGATTTAGAACATTTTTTCATATGGCTATGGATTGCTTTGATCTCATCTGTAAATTGCCTTTGCATATCCTTTGACCATTTGTCAACTGGGGAATGGCTTTTTGTTTTAAAAATATGACTCAGTTCTTTGTATATTTTAGAAATGAGTCCTTTGTCAGAATCATTAGTTGTAAAGATTGTTTCCCAATTTACTACATTTCTTTTGATCTTGGTTACAATGGTTTTATCTGTGCAAAAGCTTTTTAATTTAACGTAATCGAAATCATCTAATTGGTTTTTGGTGATGTTCTCCAACTCTTCCTTAGTCATAAACTGCTCCCCTTTCCATAGATCTGCCAGGTAGACTAGTCCTTGATCTTCTAATTTGCTTATAGTATTGTTTTTTATGTCTATGTCCTGTAACCATTTGGATCTTTTCTTGGTAAAGGGTTTGAGGTGTTGGTCTAATCTAAGTTTCTTCCATACTAACTTCCAATTATCCCAGCAGTTTTTATCAAAGAGGGAGTTTTTATCTCAATGGCTGGACTCTTTGGGTTTATCAAACAGCAGATTACTATAATCACCTCCTGCTTTTACACCTAGTCTATTCCACTGGTCCACCACTCTATTTCTTAGCCAATACCAAACAGTTTTGATGACTGATGCTTTATAATATAATTTTAGATCTGGTAGTGCTAAGCCACCTTCGTTTGCATTTTTTTTCATTAAGCTCCTGGCAGTTCTTGACTTTTTATTTCTCCATATGAATTTACTTACAATTTTTTCTAACTCATTAAAGTAATTTTTTGGAATTTTGATTGGTAGGGCACTAAATAGATAGTTTAGTTTTGGTAGAATTGTCATTTTTATTATATTAGCTCTACCTATCCATGAGCAGTTGATATTTGCCCAGTTATTTAAATCTGATTTAATTTGTGTGAGAAGTGTTTTATAATTGTTTTCAAAAAGATTCTGAGTCTGTCTTGGCAGATAGACTCCCAAATATTTTATATTGTCTGAAGTTACTTTGAATGGTATTTCTCTTTCTAGCTCTTCCTGCTCTTTCTTGCTAGACATATATAGAAAAGTTGAGGATTTATGAGGGTTTATTTTATAACCTGCAACTTTGCTAAAATTGCTAATTGTTTCCAGTAGTTTTTTGGATGATTTCTTGGGATTCTCTAAGTAGACCATCATGTCATCTGCAAAGAGTGAGAGTTTTGTCTCTTCCTTCCCAATTCTAATTCCTTTCATTTCTTTTTCTTCTCTAATTGCTGATGCTAACATTTCTAATACAATACTGAATAGTAGAGGTGATAATGGGCACCCTTGTTTCACCCCCTGGTCTTATTGGGAATGCCTCTAGCCTCTCCCCATTGAATATCATGCTTGTTGATCGTTTCAAATAGATACTGCTAATTATTTTAAGGAACAGTCCATTTATTCCTACACTCTCTAATGTTTTAATAGGAATGGATGTTGTATTTTGTCAAAAGCTTTTTCAGCATCTATTGATATGATCATATGGTTTCTGATAGGTTTGTTGTTGATATAATTGAGTATACTAACAGTTTTCCTAATATTGAACCAACCCTGCATTCCTGGAATAAATCCTACTTGATCATAATGTACTATCCTAGTGATGACTTGTTGTAATCGTTTTGCTAAGATTTTATTTAGGATTTTTGCATCTATATTCATCAGGGAAATAGGTCTATAATTTTCTTTCTCTGTTTTAACTCTTCCTGGTTTAGGTAACAATACCATATTGGTTTCATAGAAAGAGTTAGGCAGTGTTCCGTCTTTCCCTATTTTTTCAAAGAATTTATATAGTATTGGAACCAATTGTTCCTTAAATGTTTGGTAGAATTCACTTGTGAATCCGTCAGACCCAGGAGATTTTTTTTTAGGGAGTTCAATAATGGCTTGTTGAATTTCTTTTTTCTGAGATAGGGTTGTTTAGGTATTTAATCTCAGAAGAGATAATTTAAAAATCATTGGGCTGCCTGAAAGTCAGTGAAATAGAGAACTTTCAAGATTTCCTGTGGAAACAACCAGAGCTGAGCTGAAAGTTTGATCTTCAAATACAGGATTCAGGTGAAGCTTAGAGAGGGTGGGCAAGAGGGGCAAATTATGAGGGATTTAATGATGTTGAACTGCTTATATTCCTGCATGGGAAGAAGATATTGATAACTCACATGAACCTTCTCAATTAACAGAGCAGTTAGAAGGAGCATATATAGACAAGGCACAGGAGAAAGCTGAATATGAAGTATAATATATTATAAAGATGGAATCAGTGGGTGAAAAAGGAATGTACTGGGAGATAGGGCAAGGAGAGGTGGAATGGGCTAAGATATTTCACATAAAAGAATCAAGAAAAAGCTTTTATAATAGAATGTAAGGGGGGGAAGATGAAGGCGAATGAGTGAGCCTTCATTCTCATTGGAAATGGCTCAGAGAGGAAACAACATACACATTCAATAAGATATAGAAATCTATCTTGCCCTAGAGGAAAAAAGGAGAGGATGGGGATGGGAGAAAGAGAAGAGGAGCAGGTGGGAGGCATAGGTGATAGAGGAGAGGGCAGATCATGGAAGAGGGTTGTCAGATACAACATCCTTTTTGGGTTGGTTTTTTTTTTTTTGCAAAATGGTGGGACTGGGTGACCTGCCTGGGACCACATGGTCGGATGGTTGTTGGGTGTCTGGGGTGGGATTTGGGTTCCGGTCCTCCTGGTCCCTGGGCCTATGCTCTGTTTGCTTTGCCACTTGGCTGCCCCACAGAACACTTTTGAGGAAGGACAAAGTGAAAGGGGAGAGAAAATAGAATAAATCAGAGTGGGGAGGAATGAATGGAGAGGGAAATATAATCAGCAATAGTAACTGGGAAAAAATATGGAAGCAACTTCTCTGATGTTAAAGAAGTGATCCACCCCAGAGACAGAACTGATGATATCTGAACACATACTGAAGTGCAATTTTCCCTCTTTCACATTATTTTTTATAAGGTTTTTCTATTTTTTGTGGGGGGAAGGGGGGAATATATTTACTCTTACAAGACTATTTTAGTAATATGTAAATAAATTTTAAAATGCAATAAAAAAATCTCTTTTTTGGTTTCTCTAAAAAATATTGATATTATTTTAAGTCCCATTCTTCCCTAAGATACTTTGCTGTGTCTCAACTCCACAAGGCCATCTCTATCATGTAACTAAAAACCTCTTCATCCTAGAAGTTTAATTTACTCCGGGACTTCTCTCCAGAACTCTGGGATTATTCACATTAAAAGTACCCTCCATTCCATTGTCTCCTTCTTCTAACTAGTTGATTCCTTCCAGAACCTCCTATTAAAAACAGGAGGTCCAGGCCAACCATGACTTTATTTCTATCCAGGCTATGCTACTGACTCATTTTCCTGGAACTTTCTATCCTGTTCCTATTGGATATCTTCACCACTCCCTTTCTTCTGTGCTTTTAATCCTTTTTTTTTTTAGTTTTTTTTTTGCAAGGCAAATGGGGTTAAGTGGCTTGCCCAAGGCCACACAGCTAGGTAATTATTAAGTGTAATCCTTTGTATGAGTCTTTCCTTCCTTAGAAAAAAAATTCTAGTATAGAAGCATCTTTCTCCTTATATTTGTATTGCCATCACAAAGTGTGGGGTCCAGCCTCTGTGGGGTCCTTGGAACCTGACAGAAGGGATAGAATCAGTGAAATGAAGGTAGAAGCAGATTAACTGACTGTCAGCTGCTCAGATTTATTTTTATGGTCTCAGAATCATATAAGCATCAAGCAAGCAAGCAAGCTAAGTTAATTTCCTTGGTTACAAAATTTACAATTTTCATTATCAATTATATAGTTCATGTGGTTACAAGTTTAATCATGTAATTCATGTGGTTACAAGTTTCATTATCAATCATATAGTTAATTTTTTTGTCCCTGCTCAGACCATGATGACCATAACCTGTCTGTTACCTAGTTTGTTGCTGCATAGTAAAGTTATTAATTAAGCAGAAATTTCCTAATAATAATCTCTGATATAATTCATTTAATGGAATGCTTTTTATGTTTCCGTGTATGTAATGTTTTTTGATACGCTCCCTTAACAACCTACAGTAAGGGCAGTTATGTTTGTCCACCCATCCGTTGACTCCTTCAATAACCAATTTCCTTTCAGCCTTTGTTGATAGAAACCACGGTTTCTGTGACTTTTTTATTCTTTCCCAATAAACTAAGGCTGTTTAAGTTCACATATCAGTCACCTATCCTAACTATTCTTTCACCATCTTTATCATATATTCCTGTGTATGATAAGGTGGGCAAAACTGTTGATTTCCCAGAAATTCTACCTAACCCATCTTGTATCTATTTTCCCTATATATATTCTGACATCTCCTTGGAATTCCCAGTGTTGTATTTTCCAAAGATTTTATAATGTTGGAACCTTTTGTATGCCTCAGGGAGAGGCAATCCTGTTAAATTTGGACAGAGTTTACAATCTGTTTTATTCAAGGAATTTCCTTGGAATCCTGCCTTTATAGTCATTCCACTATTAGGATAGGTAAGTTTTGCAATCAATATTAGTCCTACAAATATTGGTATACATGGAATCCCTATGTATATTGAAGAAGGAAATGTTGTTCCATCAGGCGGGTGTGGCCACCTTTAGTCTTCTTGCTATGACTGTATCAAGCAACTTAGAGACCCTGGCTTCCAACAACAAAGTACAATATTTGGAAGATTGTAAGAGCTTAATAAAATTTTTCTAACTTGATCTAACTTGCCAACATTCTTGGAATAGCCCCTAAGAAAATATATGTGATAGGTTGAGGACAAAAAAAGTTTTTTCTTACCTCAAAAAAGTATCTAAAGAAATTCCCATCTGTTACCTTCTCACCAACCTGAAGTGAGTCCTACCTTTCTCCTTTGAAAAAAGGTTTAGGATAAAAAAGGAAAGATACAAATCAAGTAAATGCCCTTCAATTGGGGAATGGCTTAGCAAACTGTGGTATATGTATGTCATGGAACACTATTGTTCTATTAGAAACCAAGAGGGACTGGATTTCAGGGAAGCCTGGAGGGATTTGCATGAACTGATGTTGAGTGAGATGAGCAGAACCAGAAAAACACTGTACACCCTAACAGCAACATGGGAGTGATGTTCAACCTTGAAGGACTCGCTCATTCCATCAGTGCAACAATCGGGAACAATTTGGGGCTGTCTGCAAAGGAGAGTACCATCTGTATCCAGATAAGGAGCTGTGGAGTTTGAACAAAGTTCAAGGACTATTCCCTTTAATTTAGAAAAAAACAGATATCTTATTGTCTGATCTTGTCACCTCTTAGACTTCTCTCCTCTTCTTTAAGGATATGATTTCTCTCTCATCGCACCCAATTTGGATCAAGGTACAACATGGAAACAAAGTAAAGACTGACAGATTGCTTTCTGTGGGGGGGTGGGGGGAGGGAAGTAAGAGTGGGGGGAAATTGTAAAACTCAAATAATATCTTTAATATAAATTAATTAAAAAAAAAGGAAATGGTCCCTTGGTTTACTTCAGGAATGAGTGGAGTGGTTCAGGATATGTCATTTAATAGTTTTGAATATTAGCCTAGAACTCTATTATTACATTTCTTGTTTTTTCTTCCTTGAGCTTCCTCTAAACATTATTTAAAATAGATTTGTGGCAGAAAGTCATGTGGGAGGGAATGGAGAACACTTTTTCACTTTTACTACTTACCTCTCTGACTTCCTTTAGGTCCCAAATAATATACTAACTCCTATAAGAAACCCTCCCCAGGGCAGCTAGGTGGCATAGTGGATAAAGCACCGGCCCTGGAGTCAGGAGTACCTGGATTCAAATCCGGTCTCAGACACTTAATAATTACCTAGCTGTGTGGCCTTGGGCAAGCCACTTAACCCTGTTTGTCTTGCAAAAAAAAACTAAAAAAAACCCCAAACAAACAAGAAACTCTCCCCAGCCCCTTTCTAATTCCAATACCTTCTGCTGATTATTTTTTATTTATTCTGATAATATACTAACTCCTATAAGAAACCCTCCCCAGGGCAGCTAGGTGGCATAGTGGATAAAGCACCGGCCCTGGAGTCAGGAGTACCTGGATTCAAATCCGGTCTCAGACACTTAATAATTACCTAGCTGTGTGGCCTTGGGCAAGCCACTTAACCCTGTTTGTCTTGCAAAAAAAACTAAAAAAACCCCAAACAAACAAGAAACTCTCCCCAGCCCCTTTCTAATTCCAATACCTTCTGCTGATTATTTTTTATTTATTCTGTATATAGTTTGCTTCGTGTATATAGAAATAGCATGGATATTGATTGGTACTAAATAAATTAAATTAAATTGATGTTTGATTACATGATGGAGAAGGTCCTTTGGAGATGAGATACCGCAGTGTAACTAGAAAGGAATGAGATTTAAAAGAAAATAATATTTCTTGGTATTTTTTAAAGAAACCAAAAGGGAGACTTAAATAAGACTTCATACTGCATATGAGGGCTGAGGAAGAGGAAATTGTCAAAGATAACTCTGAAGTCTTGATTTTCGATGACTGGTAGAATGCTGGGAACATCAATAAAATTATTTCTGATAGATTTGAGCCTAAAAATAAAATATAGTATTAGTAATATTTTTAACCAATTGCTAAATTAATAATTTCTCTCGATTCATAGTCTGTCATCTCCTTCCCCCATTAGAATATAAGCTCTTTTAAAATAAGTATGATTCAATTCTTTGGGGGCTGGGAGGGAGAGGCAATTGGAGTTGTGACTCCCTTAGGGTCATACATACCTAGGAAATTTCTGGGGCCTGCATTCTTCCCCCATTTGAATATACACTCCTTGAGGTCCTGGAGTCTCTCTTGTTGCTAGTATTTGTATTCTTAGGGCTTCACACAATGCCTGACTGGGCTTTCATAGTAAGCTTCTAATGTATTCTATTAACTAACTGAGTATTTCAATTGTTAAGAGACTACAAGTTTATTGAGAGTTGTGAAGGTGTTGGCTTTTTCTTTGTATTCTCAATGCTTTATACAATACTTTGAATATTTCTTTTTTTAGGGTTTCAGCATTGCTATTCTTATAATATGGGTTTTTCTTGTACCAGTGAAAATCACATCTCCCTACCTTACTATGAGGCCTTCATTAATTACAATGACCAACAATTAATCATCTTGTGGACAAGTTTCTGATGAACAGTCTCTCTGGGTACAACCCATCACCAAGCACACATACAAAACTTTTCTCTAAAGCAGATTTTCATCACTTCACACCTTGAATAATAAAAACCCAACTGTTGGTGGGTCAGCCAACTACAAGTTTCTCTCTTTTCCCATCTATTCTCCATTCAGTCACTAAAGGAATTTTCTTAATATGTAAGTCTCATCATGTCACCACTCCCACCTCCCATTTCCTCCAGTTCAAACTTCCTCCCCACCAATCAACACATGCTCAACAAATTCCAGTGGTTTCCTATTGCTTCCAGAAGCAAAGACAAAATACTGTTTGGCATTCAAGTTGTTTTTGTTGAGTCATTTCAGTCATGTCTGCCTCTTTTTGACTCTAATTGGGATTTTCTTGGCTGGAGTAATTTGCCATTTCCTTCTCCAACTCATTTTACAAATGATGAAACTGGGGTAAACATAATTAAGTGAGTTGTCCAGAGTTACACACCTAGTAAGTGAGGTCAAATTTGACTCAGTGCCACCTAGATGCTTGGCATTCAAAGTCCTCCATAACTTAATATTCTCCTACCTTTCCAGTCCTCTTATGCTTTACTCTTCAACACGTTCTCTTCTATTCAATGACACTGGCTTTCTTGCTGTTTCACAAACAAGATACTCTATCTCTTGACTCTGGGCGTGCTCTCTGGCTTATCTTCCATGCCTGGAATACTCTCCCTCCTTCACTTTTATTACTTACCTCCCTGACTTCCTTTAAGTCCCAAATAATCTACCAAATCCTATAAGAAGCCTTCCTAAGCCCTTTTTAATTCTAATGTCTTCTGAGGATTATGTTTATTTATTCTGTATATGGTTTGCTTTGTATATATTTGTTTTCCTGTTGTCTCTTCCCCACCCCCACCACTAGATTGTAAACTTCTTGAGGCAGAGATTGTACTAATTATTGGGGGTGGGAGGGAGATACAAAAATATACTAGTTTCTGACATCAAGGAAATTAGAGACAGGAATCAAGAATAGTTCTATAGAACCAAAAAAGTTCTATAGAAGTTTGAAAGAGAGAGATGGAGGGAGGAAGAAAGGAAGGAAAGAAAGAAAGGGGAGGAGAACAGAGGGGAAAGAAAGACAATGACAGCAGTTCACCCATCAAGAACAATCCTAAAAAACTGAATGCAAGCCAAAGCATATTATTTTCACTTTTAAAATGTTATTTTATGTTATTTTTCTATTAGTTTTGATTCTTCTTTCACAACATGACTAATATGTAAATATGTTAATATATAAATATGAGTGTCCATATATAATCTATACCAGATTATTAGCTGTTTTGGGGAAGGGGAGGGAAGGGAAAATAATAGAAAAATGCACAACTTAAAAGTTTACAAAAAGATGAATGTTGAAAACTATCTTTCCATGTAATTGGAAAAAAAATAAAATAACATTAAAAAAAGGAAAAAAGAGATCACTTCCAGCTCTAGTGGGCAGTAGATATGGTTTCATGCAGATGAAGACAGGTTGATCTTTCTGATGCCTAGTTCTAAATGTCATCCTCACCCTTCTTAAAAATAATCTTCACTGACCCTGGAGCCAGGAGGATCTGAGTTCAAATTTGCCCTCAGACACTTAATAATTGCTTAGCTGTGTGACCTTGGTCTAGTCACTTAACCCCATTGCCTTAAATAAATAAAATTTTAAAAAACAATCCCTGGATCACCATTTCCCATTCACCCAATAAAGTTCAAGCTTATTATTCTGACATTAAAAGTCTTCCCCAAATCTCTCACTAACCTATCCTAGCATTATTTTATGGGTAAGGTATTGTTTTTTCTAGTAATTAAAAAAATTTAGCTCCTATTCTCTGACCCATTTTCTTATAAAAGTGTTGCCTCTTTTTTTTTAAAGAGTAAGTACCTCACTAATTCTCCTGATCTCCCCCTCTTCATAAAAATCAATCAAGACACCCCAAAAAAGTTTGTTTTCTGGAGAAGTATCCAACAAAGGTCTGATAAATGATTACCAATTGTTTCTAAACTCCTATATAGATTTTATTCTACCCAGTCAAAAGAAACAAGAACATACACTGAATAATTTATCTCCAACCTTTGCTAGACTTCTGTGAATACAATCTCTTGAGAGAAGTGGGGGGGTACACAGGCTATTCTAACAGCCATGACACAAATCATCTCCAAGTAAAACTGCCACCTGGACAGTCTCAGGAGCTGGCTTGCCACCCTGAGAGATAAGGTGAGCTGGAGTCCTTGGGAGCCAGAGTCCTTGGGAGCTGGACATTCCACGCCACTGTCCAAGGGCACTAGACACAGCTGTACCTTATCATCTCCTCCCTAACATACCCTCCTACCCTGTAATGCAAGAAGCTGCGTATACACATTGCTTGCACCCCCTAACAAATACCTCATTATTCTTTGTTCTACCCCGGAAGACCTAACAGTATATATATGTAATAGCTAAGCAATAATAAAATTGAGCTGGAGGCATAAGGCAGTAGTGGCTTGACTCCTTATTCTCAGATCCCCTCCTGGAGGGAGGTCGCCACTGTGGGCCCCAAGGAAGCAAGCCACAACAGGGGGGGAAATAGTTTGAGCAAAAATATGGAGCAGAGGAACAATGGGACATGTTTGGATCAGAGGGTATGTAAGGAAAGTGGTAGGAGATGAGTCTGGCCTGCCCTGGCCCATCTCTAACAAATTGAAATCTTATTCATCCTTCATTCATTCACTTCATCACTGAAGACTTTTTTTGATTCTCCTCTATGAGAGGGCATCTCTCCTTCCTCTGAACTCTGGTAGTGCTGTTTATAAGGACTGCAAGGTGGCTGGACCTGGAGCCAGGAAGACCTGAATTCAAATCCAGTCTTCGAAACCAATTAGCTACATGACCCTGGACAAGTCAGTCTCTTTGATTGGTCAACAGTATCTGACACAAATAAGGACAGAGTTTGAAGAGACTTCAAACCTCAATTTCCTCCCCATTAAATCTACCTCCTTTTGCTTTCTTAATTTAGGATGTTTCAGCAAAACTGAGCAGTGTGGAAGTTCCGGCTCATGCAACATGCACTTCTTATACTTTCCTTAGACAAAAGAAATTGCAGCATCCTAAACCCCAACTTCCTGCCCCATCAGGACTGGAGAAGGAGCCTGACCCCACCAAGGACATCATTGTGCATTCAAAAAGTCCTCTAGGGGCAGCTAGGTGGCATAGTGGATAAAGCACCGGCCCTGGAGTCAGGAGTACTTCGGTTCAAATCCGGTCTCAGACATTTAATAATTACCTAGCTGTGTGGCCTTGGGAGAGCCACTTAACCCCATTTGCCTTGCAAAAAAACCTAAAAAAAAAAGTCCTCTAAATTTGGCTCCAGAGGAGAGTTAAAAAATGTATCACCTTCTTTCCTTTGCAAAGGTAAAGGACTGTGGGCACAGAATATTCCATATAATGTCAAATAGTTACTGGGGATCTCTTTACTGATGCTAGAACTGAAGAACAGTACAATAGAAAGAATGTGAGATCTGATCCAGAGGTTCTTGCTCAGTCACACTCAACTCTTTGTGACCCCACAGATAGCTCATTTTAGAGAAAAGGCAAAGTTTAGTGACTTGTTCAGGGTCATACAGTTAATAAATGTCTGAAACTTGATTTGAACTCAGGTCTTCCTGACTCCAGGCCAGGTGTTCTATCTATTGTCACCTGTATGCCCTAGAAACCAGTACTTGGTGGGAATTGAACAAAGAAGGGCTAAGACCTGGAATGAGAAAGGTTTAGGTTCCTTCTTGGTAGGAGGTATGGAATTAAAATGAAGAGGGAGATAAAAGATTCTCATTATTCAATGACCTAAGTGATCCCTACAATTAATGCTACTTTATTCTCAGTCATTCTTGAGTGAGTTGGAAAGCAAGTATAATTTAGAGAAAAGTACATTGGACTTGAAGTCAAGAGAAATCTGAATTACTCTCTATATTTCCCACTAGTTAAGCTTCAATTTCATTTTTTTTGTAAAATTGAGATGAATATCATTAGATTGCAAGCTTTTTTGAGGGCAGAAATTCTTTTGCCTCTTTTTGTATCTGCTGTGCTTAGCATAGTGCCTGCCCCTTGGTAAATATTTATTGATTGGTTGAATGATTGAATGATCTAGACTACTTAACTTACAGGGCTGTTGCAAAAATCATATAACAGCATAGATTTAGAGATGGAAGGAATCACAGAGGTCATCTGGCCCAATTCCCTTATTTTACAGATTTTAAAAAAAGAAACTCAGAAAGGATGTGTCACATATTCAAGGTCACACCTGACTAAGTGAAAGAACCAGGAATCAACCCAGGTTTTCAGACTCAACAATCTTTCCAGAGCATCATACTGTTTTTTTTATCTCCTGAACATATATACAGGTATCACTTCCACATAACAACTTACCCCCATCACAGTTTCAATATATTGCATGTCAGTATAAGAAATGAGATGGGATATGTATGTCATGGAACACTATTGTTCTATTAGAAACCAGGAGGGATGGGATTTCGGGGAAAACTGGAGGGATTTGCATGAACTGATGCTGAGTGAGATGAGCAGAACCAGAAAAACACTGTACACCCTAACAGCAACATGGGAGTGATGTCCAACCTTGAAGGACTTGCTCATTCCATCAGCGCAACAATTGGGAACAATTTTTGGCTGTCTGCAAAGGAGAGTAGCATCTGTATCCAGATAAGGAGCTGTGGAGTTTGAACAAAGTGCAAGGACTATTCCCTTTAATTTGGGGGAAAAAAAAAACCCCAGATTCTTATTGTCTGATCTGGTTACCTCTGAGAATTCTGTTCTCTTTAAGGATATGATTTCTCTCTCATCACACCCAATTTGGATCAAGGTACAATATGGAAACAAAGTAAAGACTGACGGAGTGCTATCTGTGGGGTGGGAGTGGGGAGAGGGAAGCAAGATTGGGGGAAAATTGTTAAACTCAAATAATATCTTTAATAAAAATTTAAAAAAAAAGAAATGAGGTGGGAATTTTGAGAAAGTTTTTTGGAAGCGCCAGAGGGCACACAAAGGTAGGCAGACAATACAAAAAAAAAGTTTAGAAATTCAGAAATGCATAATATACATACATATATATAGTATTGTTTAATATCTATATATTATCTTTTAATACTATAATATTTCAGACTTATTCTCTGGTATGAAGGAAGAGTCAAAAATTCTATGCAGATTTTCCAGATCATGGGGATGTCATGCCCCTAACCCCAACATTGTGGAAGGGATAGTGGTAGTTACACCATGAAAATAAGTATTCTGGTTTTTGCATGGGATCTGGTTGAAGAATCTAGTCTCAGTATCAGCTGTCCCAGGAAGGACTCAGGATGGATGCCCTGGAGAAGTGGAAGGGGAACTTACAATTATGAAATCCTAGAGTTTGGATGTTTCCTCTGAGATCATCTAGTCCTACTCTCTGCTTGATACATAAAACACTTTTATAACATTCTAGAGAAGTGTTCATTGGAGCAGCTAGGTGGTGCAGTGGATAGAGCACCAGCCCTGGAGTCAGGAGGACCCGAGTTTAAATACTTAGTTGTATGACCTTGGGCAAGTAATTTACTCCCATTGCCTTGCAAAAAAAAAAAGAGAGAAGTGTTCACCTATATGTATCCAATGATTGGGGAATGGTTGAACAAATTGTTATATAAATATAAAGGAATATATATACCTTCATCTAACCCTAGCATAGGGTTTGATCACCTCCTTTCCCTTTGGGCTGATTTGCTTATTCCAACCTGTTGTCATAGTAGCAAGTCTAGGGTATTCACAGAAGGACTTCTGCATAGCTACAACTCAATCTTTCTCAGGATCCTAAGGGTAATTCTGTTGTTGAAGAAGGATATACATCTACAACTGTAGCTCCTGAACCCCAACAGGTATGCTTTCCATTTACACAAATCAGTAAGTATGACCATTATTTTTTTAAACATAATATATTTACTTAATGATAAGACAAAAGCAAGAATAAATATAATATCACAGTGATTAAGTATAAGGCAAATGAAATAATAATAAAACATCATAGTCCTGGTTCACATTCTCCCACTATTATATTCAGTGTTCATGTAGAAAAGTAGGCACCTGCTTACCCCAGTAGAAAACCCTTTGAGTAAAGAAAACTCATATACCCAGATAATCATTTACGACACCGGACTATAAATCTTGGTTCCTTTCCTTGGTCCCTTCATCATTCTGTACCTCATAAACCTGTGTTATGTTCGATGTTTACTTTCTGCTACTCATTCTTCTACTAAACAAATGTACTCTTGAACTGTAGAAAATTACAAGTTCACTTAATTCACAATTGCTCTTTAGAGGGCATTGAGAAAATATTTTTCCTTTCCTGTTTTTAATCTAATTTTTTAACTCTAAATTTAACAAGTACAAAACAAAATGAGCATTTTCATATTCCAACTTTAATAGGTTGTAAAAGCAACTATGAATCTGTATTATATATAACTTCCTTTCCCTTTTAAGAATATATCTTAAACATATTACTTTCAAAGTTGTCCTCTTTGTGTTTCCCTTTCTGTGAATTTAAAAAAAGACCCTCTTGTTCTTTTCTTTTAAAATCCTATTGCGGGGCGGCTAGGTGGTGTAGTGGAAAAAACACAGGCCTTGGAGTCAGGAGTACCTGGGTTCAAATCCGGTCTTAGACATTTAGACACTTAGACCTAGCTGTGTGGTCTTGGGCAAGCCACTTAACCCCCCATTTGCCTTGCAAAAAAAAAAAATTTCAATGAATTAGAATAAAGGCTTAAGGAATAAAAATTGAATGGGGATGGCTAAGGTGGCACAGTGGATAAAGCACCCTCCCTGGAGTCAGGAGTACCTGGGTTCAAATCCGGTATCAGACACTTAATAATTACCTAGCTGTGTGGCCTTGGGCAAGCCACTTAACCCCATTGCCTAGCAAAAAACTAAAAAAAAAAATCCTATTGCTACTTCTTTCTCCCATCTTCTCCCAAAATTTTTTTTAGAAAGAAAAACAAAATATTTATAGCATACAAGCATAGTGAAGCAAAACAAATTCCCTCATTGACTATGTTTGAAAATGTCTCATAGGATATACTCATCACCTCTCTGTCAGAAGATGGGCACTATGCTTCTTTTTTAGCAGTCCTATAGAATCTTGCAAAGGATCAGAATTTTTAAATCATTTAAAATTTAGTATAATATTGTTATTATTGTGTAAATTGTTTGCTTAGTTTTTTGTTCTGCAATAGTTCATACAAGAATTTTCCGGTTTCTCAGAAATGGTTCCTGTCATCATTTCTCATAAAGCAATAACATTCATAAACCACAAACCATTCATGAACCATTTGTTCAGCTATTCCCCCAATTGCTAGGTATCTCTTTCATTTTCAGTTCTTTGATCTAACAAAAAATAAACTGTTGTGAAGATTTTGGTAACATTGGTCTTTTCCCCTTCTCTCTGAGCTTTTCAGACCTAGAAGTGATATTGCTTGGTTAAAATTGAATGACTGAGGGAGGGAGTGATAGTTACAAATTGCTTTCTAGAAATGTTTGTATTAATTCACAGCTCTATTAATAGTACTACTTACGTTTCTGTAGCCCATCTAACATTTGCCATTTCCTTTTTTGTTCTTTGTTAAACCACTTCAAAAGTGGTTTAATTTGTATTTCTCGGGAGCCAAGATGGCGACAAGAAGGGATTGAGTCTTAGGAGCTCTCTGATAAAACTCATCAGCTAAGGACTCTAACTAAACTTTCGAGAGACAGAACCCATAAAGGGACCCAGTGAAGCAGTTCTCCTACTCAAGGTAACCTGGAAAAGAGCAGAAAGGTTCTGGTCCCGGGGTCGGAGGGGCGGCCCACCAGAGGGGTGGCCCGCCAGAGCCAAAGAACTTCAGCCTCCCGGAGGCAGCCCCAGGGCCCTGGGAGTCTCAGCTCACAGCAGTGGGGGAATCTCCTGAGCTGCACCCCGAGGAGCACTGGGCACAAAGTGGGGAAACAGCGGGGGACCTCTGCCAGAGAGAGCACATGGAGCCCAGCCCTCAGGGCACACAGGGAGCAGCATGATCTTTCTGCAGCCCAGACCTGGAAACAGAAGCAGGCAGGAGCCCCCAGGGCATGAGCCCATTGAGCTGAGGGAGGGGAGTGAAGAGAAACTGTGAGCTCCATCCTCTGCCCCTGGAACCAGACTCTGGGGCTCTGACTACATTCAGATCCTATCGCAGTCTAGGCCCCCCCTAGAACAGCAGCAGCCCCCCCACCTCGGCCCAGCAGCAGAGGGGGGGAGCTTATGGTCATTCACAGACCAGGAGGGAGGACAGAGCCTCACACACTGAGACCCTTGTGGGAGTGTCCAAAAAGCTGAGGAAGCACCCCAAAACAAGGCTCAGGCTGGGAAAATGAGCAAGCAGAGAAACAAAAGGAAGACTATTGAGAAATATTTTGCAAATGAGCCCAAGAAGGATCAAAATACTCAGTCTGAAGATGAGGAAGCACAAGCTCCTGCATCTAAAGACTCCAAGAAAAAACAGAAATTGGGCTCAGGCTATGACAGAGCTCAAAAAAAGACTGAAAATCAAATGAGGGAGTTGGAAGAAAAACTGGGAAAAGAAAGGAGAGAGATGCAGGAAAAACATGAAAATGAAGTCAGCAGCTTAGTCAAGGAAATCCAAAAAATGCTGAAGAAAATAGCATGCTAAAAACCAGCTTAGGTCAAATGGATAAAACAGTTCAAAAAGTTATTGAGGAGAAGAATGTTTTAAAAAGCAAAATTGACCAGATGGAAAAAGAGATAAGAAAACTCTCTGAGGAGAACAAATCCTTCAGACAAAGAATAGAATTCAGGGAAATTGATGAATTTACCAGAAATCAGGAATCAATACTTCAAAACAAAAAAAAAATGAAAAATTAGAAGAAAATGTGAAATATCTCATTAAAAAACAACTGATATGGAAAACAGACTTAGGAAAGATAATTTAAAAATTATTGTAATACCTGAAAGTCATAATCAGGAAAAGAGCCTTGACATCATTTTCAAAGAATTACTACAGGAAAATTGCCCTGATATTCTAGAAGCAGAGGGCAAAATAGAAATGGAGAGAATCCACCGATCCCCCTGAGAAAGAGATCCCAAAAAAAAACCCCTAGGAATATTGTATAGCCAAGTTCCAGAACTCTCAAGTCAAAGAGAAAATATTACAAGTAGCCAGAAGGACACAGTTCAAATATCGTGGAGCTGCAGTCAGGATCACACAGGACTTAGCAGCAACTACATGGGAAGCTCGTAGGGCTTGGAATACAATATACAGGAAGGCAAAAGAGCTTAGAATGCAGCCAAGAATGAACTACCCAGCAAGGCTGAATGTCCTCTTCCAGGGAAAAAGATGGACTTTCAATGAACCAGGGGAATTTCGAAGGTTCCTTTTGGAATGGCCAGAGCTGAACAGAAGGTTTGATCTTCAGATACAGGACTCAGGTGAAGCATAGAGATTGGAGAAGAGGGGGGAAATATGAGGGACTTAATGAGGATGAACTGCATGTATTCCTGCATAGAAAAATGACACTGATAATACTCATATGAACCTCCTCAGTTAATAGAGCAGGTAGAGGGAACTTTTATAGTTGAAGCACAGGAGAAAGCTGAATTTGAAGATAAAATATGGTGTAAAAATGGAGTCAATAGAAAAAAAAGGAAATGTAATGGGAGAAAGAAAAAGGAGAGGGGGAAAAGGCCGAGATATTTCATATAATAAGATTTTTTTTATTATTACAATGAGCTATTGCAATGATATGGAAGGGAGGAGGCAAGGGGGAATGAGGGAACCTTTGCTCTCATCAGAGATGGCTAGGAGAGGAAACAGCATATATACTCAATGGGGTATAGGCATCTGGAGTAAGAAGGAGGGGGGGAGCAGGGGGAAGGGGTGGGGATGTGAATGAAGGAGGAGAGGATGGACCATGGGGGGAGAGTGGTCAGATATAACACATTTTCTTTTTTACTTCTTGCAAGGGGCTGGGATTGGAAGGCCTGTCCAGGACCACAGGGCCAGGTGGATTCTGGGCCTAAGGGGTGGTATGGGGGCTCAGGGCTTCTTGGCCCCAGGACCAGGGAACTGTCTGCTGCGCCACTCAGCGACCCTACTGCAGAGTCAGAGTGAAAGGAGAGAGAAAATATAGTATATGGTAGTGGAAAAATATGAAAGGAGGGAGTTGCGATCAGCAATGGCAACAGTGGAAAAATATGGAAGTAAGTTTTGTGATGGACTTATCATAAAGAATGTGATCCACCCATGACAGAGTTGTTGGTGTTGGAACAAAGACTGAAGCACATTTTTTATTATTATTATTATTTTGGGGAGGTACAGGGCAAATGGGGCTGGGTGGCCTGCCTGGGGCCACATAGCAGGGTGATTGTTGGGTGTCTGAGGCCAGATTTGGACCCAGGTGCTCCTGGCTCAAGGGCCAATGCTCTGTCTGCCACCCAGCCACCCCTACTATTATTACTATTTTATTTTATTTTGGGCCTTTTTTATTTCTTCTTTTTGGTTTTTGCAGGGCAGTGGGGATTGGGTGGCTTGCATGTCACACGGCTGGGTGATGGTTGGGTTTACGAGGCTGGATATGGGCTCAGGTGCTTGTGGCTCCAGGGCTGGTGCTTCGTCCATTGCACCACCTGGCCATACCTACAATTATTACTATTAGTTTTTTTAATTTTAATTTTTTTCTCTCCCATTTACTTTTTTCACCCAAGCAAGTCTATCTATATTCATGGGGGAGGAGGGGTATTTTGTTTACTTGTAAACAAGAATATTTTATTAATGTAAAAAAACATTTGTACAAAATGAGAATAAAAAAATAAATTTAAAAAAATTTGTATTTCTCTTATTATTAGTGATTTGGAGCAATTTTTTTCATGCCTGTTGACAGCTTGGATTTTGAAAACTATGTATTCATATCCTTTGAGACTTTATCTATTAGGAAATGGACGTTGTTCTTATTTATTTGAATTTATTCCTTAAATATTTTGTTTATAAGACCTTTAGAGAAACTCACTACAAAGATTTTCCCCAATATTGAGGAAGGAATATATTATTATTATAATAATAGGCAATTTCCTTAAACCAAAAAAACTGCATAGTTCCTCAGGTTGACTATCTGAATAACCCAAATCAGCCCAGTTAACTCTTCCCTCAACAAGATCTTTCCATTA